>NW_008340588.1:1594121-1599827 GCF_000622305.1 Nannospalax galili
CCAACAACTTGACTGAAGGTATCGCCTGTCTGGCTTTGCTGTTTGTCAAGTAGCTTTTAGTTATGTATGTATGCTCTTATGAAATTATAATGGCCCCTTTAATCTTTGGTTATACTTCCCTTTTGGGTGTTTAAGGACATACAATTGGACCAGATAAACTGATTTGTTTTTACTCTTGAGGTCGTTAGAGGATTTGTTCCTCAGGGGTCCCATGGGGTTGGGAGGAGCCCCTGGCTCCTTTCTTTTACTAGCTCCATCCATGTGAGGATAAGTCAAAGGTCCTGCTTGACCATTGTTGGCTTCTCTTGGAAGCATGGAGGAAATGACTCCTCCGTGTTGACCCTCCTCTTTATAGACTGGACACTGGCTCAAGTCCATCTGATTTATGATACAGACTTTGATATTTTTCACTTTTGTCTTTCAGAATCTCTGATATGATAAATTTTCACTCTTGACTTTGATTTTTTTAATATACCTAATTCCTTTTGTTTAAAGTGTTCTTCATTTTAATTGGTTTATTCTTTTGATGTCTGAAGACTACTGCAAAAAAGTCAATATTGTTACTGGAAAATCTAACAGAATGTAATTGGGGGTTTTCATTAAATCAGCACATTGCAATTCTAAAGGGATCCTTATTAATTAGTGCTTTACCCAGCAATAAACCTGACTCCTTGTATTGTTTCACTAACACTGACTTTCTTTACATGTCCATTCTATATACGTGGCATTGACTTTAGCCTCTTACACAACTTGTTCTACTTTCAGGTTATATTAAAAACCTGAGTAGATCAGAAAAAACGTTTCACAGATTTCGGTGAAATCTAGTTAGGGTTAACTAGAGGTATGTGTCAGAGTGATGATGGTATTCTGGGTGACTTAAATATTCAGAAGTTGATAAATATAACTGCAATTGCATTGTGCTCTTAAAGTTTATTAAAAATTTTCCTGACATATTTTCTCTCCTTGTAGTTTTAAAAACATACACATTAAATATCTACATATTTCTATATCTGTATCAAAATATGAATAAACATTTATGCACACTGTAATTAGGTACTCTGCAAAAACAAAAGGATTTTTTCATTGCTGTATTACTGTTATACATAGTGCTGGGTTTCATATAGATAATTTTTAAGTCTATTAGTACTCTGGCACGTTCATTCCCACCTGTCCCCTTCCTTTAGTTTTCCTTTATCTTTTATCCCTCACATTAATCCTCCTGTAATGATTCACTTTGACTATCATTTTGATGAGATCTAGAATCCCTTGAGAGGCCAGCCTCTGGACATGTCTGTGAGGTATTTTCTTGACCAGGTTAATTGAGGTGTGGAGACCTGCCCATTTTGGATGGCACCATTCCTTGGGCTGTAATCCTGGATTATATATAAAAAGGCAAAGCAGAGCTGGATGCACACATTAATTGCTCTCTCTCTCTCTCTCTCTCTCTCTCTCTCTCTCTCTCTCAGAACATCTCAAACAATCTTAATTGTCTTTATACCACCATCCCCACTGGCACCCACCCATAGTCCTCCCTACACACTGGAGCCCATTATACTCTGTCATCCTTGTTAAGGCCCACTGGGTTGTCAATGTCCCCAGCCATTTCTTAGTGCAAGTTCATCCACGATGTCTAGTCAGTCTATCTAGCTCTCTACATCTTTAAAAATATATTTTATTTATTTTTTGTTTTATGAATATAAGTGTTTGGACTGCAGATATGTCAGTGTACCACCGTGTGTGTGTGTGTGTGTGTGTGTGTGTGTGTGCAATGCTCTCAGAGGTCAGAAAAGAGCATTGGTTTTCCTGAAGCTGGGGTAATAAACAATTGTTAGCCATCCTGTGGGTGCTGGGAACCGAACCTGGATCCTTTGGAGGAACAGCCAGTGCTCTTGACCACTGAGCCATCTCTCTAGCACAGCTCTTAACTCCTTGACTACACATGCAATGTGACTGGCTGCTTCAAGGTCCTGCCTCTGTTTTTCCACACTGAGTCAAAACAAATCCTTTTTCTCTTGAGTTGCTTATGTCAGAGTATTTTATCACAGCAAGAGGAAAAGAAACTGACTTCTCCTTTCCTGCAGTCTCCCTTTGATTTTTCATGTCAAATATGTATATGTATATGTATATGTGTGTGTATTAGTAAGTCTGTGTGTAGTTTTATATTTAAAAGAATTCAATGAAGAACCAGTAAATATTGAAGAGCTGACTCAGAAGAAATATGTTCTACTAAAGAGGGCGGGATAGAAGCATGTGAAAATTCTAAGCTAGATTGTCTGAATATGTATAGCATTCTGAAGCAGAAGAAATTCCTAGCTATCTTCTGAACTTTAGCTATAACCCATGTTTTCAATTCAGTCTGCTGACATTCCCTTACATGGTCTCGCTGGTATATTTTGCAAAACTTCAAGTCCATCCTTTGTCTGAGGCCACAGAGAGTTTTCAAAGATGTATTGTAATTCATCATCATCAGTAATAGAAACACTTTTATAATCTTTAGTTCAAACATTTCATTTGCTTTTGGGTTCCCTGGATTTCATTTGGATTCTCTTTCTGTCTCTAAACTTAAGGCATACATTAATTATCTGGATAGGCGGTTTGGTTACTTTTTTCTTTTTTTTTTAATGTATATAATTAAACATTTTAATTTAATAACCACATAATTAGTAGAAGCATTTCATTACAATAACATTGACTTAATCAGTAACAGTTTCCAGAGCAAAGATGCATCTCTTTCAAAACTGGCTGTAATTTTTAGGTTCACAGTGTTGTACTAATACAGTTTTATAATTCTGGTAAAGCATTTGGAAGCATTACCACTGAAAATCATTTTAAATATACTTTTATTTAAAACATGTTTGTGTTTATACAAATATTGAAAAGATGACATTGTAAAATGGCTATTGTAATTCCAGAAATCCTTTACAAAATGTTTTAATGGTGTCACTTAATTTCCTTAAATGTAGAATAAATTTAGTAGCTTATATGCTACAATATTAATGACATCATTAAACTCTTCTTTATTTTTAACAATGACTTAACTGTGGGGCTTTAAAATGCCCATAATTAAGTAGATGTATGATCAAAAGCATTCTTAGTAAATATCTAATTCTCAAATACACTGAAAATAACAAGAATTCTATTTTTTTAACTTTCTATTTAATCTTTTATGATGCTAGAATAACTTTTTAAAACCTAAACATGATAAGAATAATATGATAAAGGAAATGATTGATTAATTTCCATGAATATATAAACAAATTCTAAACAGTCTCTAATTTAATACTATCAAATAAGTCCTCACATATGTATATCTCATGAATAACATTTCTATTTTCTATTAGGAAAGCAAGGATTTTTCAGCATTAGTGGAACTCTGTGAGTGTTAGCCAACACTAACAAAAAGATAGGATGAATCATATAACAATTTTAAGGGAAAACTATATACATATGAGGGATTAGGCATTACATTTATCAGTAAAATAAAGGATCAAGTATTTGATAATTGGCAGTGGGGCAATTGGCTTTCCATATGGTAAAAGTAAAATTAGATTCCATCAAACTCCATACAGAAAAATAAACTCCAGATGGTTTAGTATTTTAATGTGAAAAGTAACTTTAATTTTTTTAGAAGTCATGAACAAATATTGTAATGAATTCTAATAGAGATAAATTTTTGAAACAGGACAGACTGAGACTTCATCCAAACAAAGACCCTGCAGAAAAAGATAAGCATAATTCTAGTTCATAGACATTAAACAAATTGGGGAGGTAGTTGCAATACATAGCAAATTTCCACACAGAATACATTAAGCAGATTCTTGCAAATGCACCAAAGAACATGAACAGCCCAATTAAAAATGAATGCATCTAATTAATAGGAAATTTACAGACAAGAAAAGACAGGTGGAAAAATATTAAGTGACTGGATTACATTAGTAATAAGAGTCAAAACTAACAGCACAAGAAGCTGCTATCTCTGCATTTGCTGCTGCCTCTGGGAGCTGCCCTTTGGGACTTCCTTCTACATGCACAGGAATCTGGACATAACTTTGGTCCTCTGTGAGTGCTAAAGGCCTTTCGGATAAAGTTTCATGAAGATATAGTCTCATATTTCCCAAATTTTCATAAGTCTCTTCTGGATCATGCACTCATCCCAAATTTCTATGCTGCTGGTTGTTAGTAGAAAGCAGAGAGTGCTGGCATTCACCCATTGCCTCTACTCTGTACCGTCTCCTTACACAGTCCTTAAATAGTCCTCACTGAGAGCAGAACTTTGTCTATTACCTCCTCCACCTCATCCCTGTCTCAAAGAAGCAATGGTAGCAGAAAATGAAGAAAATGAACACTTTAGATTAATTTCAGAGCAAGAGATCAAACTCTTTTAGCTCAGTTATGCCTGATGCCTATAAGGGTGAAGCTCTATGAGGCTAAGACCATTCTGCTTTGGGAATCTGATAAGATTTACCTGGATCCTGAGTAGAACTGCTCCTGGACATATTTTCATTATAGTCTAGAATGATGGACTAGACTAATCATTCATTAATAACTTATCACAGCTGAGTAGGACTTTAGTGATGTGGTAATATGGTTTGAGCCCTACTTAGTAGGTTGCATCTATTGCTATTCTATGATATGGAGATGAAAGGCTGGCCTTGCTGACAAGGTTATAATTCTAGCATTGATGGTCAGATGTATTGGGAAATGGAATGAAAGCTTCTTCAGGATGTAACTGGGAAATTTCTGGATTCATCCAGTCATGGGCTATTTTTAAGCTAACTAAGTCTGAAAAATTTGCCATGAGGTACAAATAGTAGTAACTCAAGGGAATAACTTTATAGGATGAATTAGTTGTTTCCTTAAATATATCTGAACCCTACACTAGATCTGCCAAATGTTAGGCATAGTTTTTATGATATCTTTTCTGTGTCTTGTTTGCAAATGCTGCATTCAGTGTGGATTCCCAGAGAAACATAATTATTTTTCTATAAAAGAACTTTGAACAACATGCAGGGTTGTCCTGTGTGGGAAAGAGTTTGGCTTTGCCCAAAGAGAGGCTTACTTTTTTGTTCTTGGGTTCTGTAAAACAATCCATGCATACTTGATAGGAGTATTTTGTTTGGAGCAGATCTTTCTACTCCAAGATGGTGCACGGTGGCAATACCCAATAGTTTTAGACCTCAGGGTGACCATGTGGAAAATACCACCATTGTGATTATGGTGAACTTTTGAATTGAACAATATCAGCTTGAAGAACGAATTGAACAACATAGGCATTCAACCATTCATACCCAAAGAAGTCCAGCAGTAGCAATTTTTCTTTTCTTTTCTTTTCTTTTTCTTTTTCTTTTTAGTCTTTTTGAGACAGGGTCTCCCTGAAGCCCAGCTGGACTGGAACTTACTACGTAGACCATGCTGGCCTTAAACTCATAGAGATTCATCTGCCTCTGCCTCACAGGTGCTGGGATTAAAGGTGTGCACCACCATGCTCAGCTTCTACACACATTTTTATATATGGATTTCAGAAGAGTACTATGTCCTACATCCTCATTCCATGAGGAAGAGATATTAGAATCTCTACTTTTGGAGGTCATCAGGACTTTGCCATATCTTTCTTCCCTTGACTGACTTCAATCTTTATATTTTCACTGTAACAACTGTAGCCAGTAATGTAACAGCTTTCAAGGAGTTCAGCAAATCTCCTCAGTT
>NW_008340588.1:1600828-1604400 GCF_000622305.1 Nannospalax galili
ATAGGGCTCTTGGCTACTCTAACATTCCCCCCTCTGAAGAGGTAACCCTAAAATATTTTAAGGATTAGATAAAAGCTCCCAAATATTTTCTACATTTTTTGCCTTTGGAATGGAGTATGTTGCTAAGATGCCCAAGGACATTGTGAATTTTAGCCAAGAAACTGGCTACCTTTTCTTTGGAGACTTTTTACACTGACTGCCTAACCAATTCCTACCTCAAATTCTTATCACAGCATCCCCTGAAGAGGTTACCCATATTGCCAAAAGGGAATAGGATCACAGACCTCTCTGGCTTCTTCCATGAAGAACATGGACCCAGGATGAGGCAATTGGAGTACCCCTTCAGTGGGTCTATCCAAAAGACTCCCAAATTGCATAACTCTTATCTCTAAGGGGAAAAGAAAGTCCTTGAATCCTGAATAGGAGATGTGAAGGAGAAGTAAACACAAGAGTAATTAGCATTACAAGTCTAGACAGGGAACTAGAAGAAAGTCAGAACAGGGCAGTTTTCAAATGTTCATATGAGAGTCCATAGGAATTTCTTGAAAAGGGCTTTCAAAAGCACCCTTCTATTGGGTTCCTCCTCAATTTTTCTTTTGTCTTCCAAGGCTGGCCTCTAGAGTGATCGATTCAGGATTTGCTTTCAGGCATTTTGATAGCTGTTGGAGTAGTTAGAATCAGTGTCAGTTCCCTATCAAAGGCTTCTAAATAAGGGGAGTAAACGGATTTATCCATCATTTTAGAATAAGAGCTGGTTGTCTCCCTTAGCTACAGGTGGGCATTACAGTATTGGAGACCAAGATTTGAAGTCTTACATCTGAGCAGCACTTTCTGGTTAGGAATAAAATCATCAATGAGAAATAATTGTCTAAATAACTTTTTATATAGACTTAAGCTTAATTTCTGGGAAGTATATTCCCTTGAACTTTTAAAGAAGTATACTGATGACTTTACTCTTCGGTTATACTTTCCTTTTGAGTGTTTAAGGAGAAAAAAGTGGCCCAAATAATTCAATTTATTTTTATACCTAAGGTCATTTGAGGATCTGTTCCTCAGGGGTCATGTGGGCTTGGGAGGAGCTCCTGGCTCCTTTCTTTTACCAGTTCCGTCTATGTGAAGATAAGTCAAAGGTCCTATTTGACCATGTCTGGCTTCACCTGGAAGCATGAATGAGATGATTCCTCTGAGTTGACCCTCCTCCTTGTAGACTGAACACTGGTTCAAATCCATCCCATGGGATCTCCATGTCCCCTGTAAACAAGAGGACAGGTGACTCACCATGTTTACAGGACATTTTGAGAGATGTTCCATAGTCCCCTGGAACTTGGTTGACCTTGGAGGGTGTGCTGGATAGCTTTAGTGTCAACTTGATACACCTTGGTTGAGGGAGCCTCAATCGTGGAATTGCCCCTATTGGACTGGCCTGTGGCCATGTCTGAGGGGCATGCCAGGGGAGCAAGCCAGTAAGCAGCATTCCTCCATGGCCTATGCTTCAGCTCCTACCTCCAGGTTCCTGCCCTGAGTTCCTACCTTGGGCTCCTGGATGAACTATGACCCTGGATATGTAAGAGAAATAAACCGTTTCCTCCCCAAGTTGGTAGTGGTCAGAGTGTTTTGTCACAGCAAAGAAGAAACAAACTAGGACAGAAATTGGTACCAGAGAGTGGGATATTGCTGTGACAAACCTGACCTTAGTGTTTTGGGGGAGGACTGTGGAAGTGTTTAGAACTTTGGGCTGGAAAAGCCATTGCGTCAGGTCTGTGGAAGTGTTTGGAACTTTGGGCTGGAAAAGCCATTGCGTGCTCAGAGCTTGTTGCTGTGGAGCTTGGAACAGTTATGCTGAAAGAGTTGTAGATATTGGAGGCCTGGCTTTTGAAGCTTCTAAGGGAAGCAGAGACTATCAGGGCAGTTCCTGTGAGATTTTGGATTGAGAATCTGTTGGTTCTGGGCAGCTGGGGCTGAAGAATCAGCTGTGATTAAGAAGAGACCAGAACATAAAGCAAAACCTTTGCTTTACTAGGACAACTGATGCTAGTTAGCTGGGGCTGAAAAATCAGCTGTAAGAAGAGACCAGCATCACTGTGGTGGAGTCTTCCGGGAGGTATTTCCTTTCATGCTTTCTCTTCCTAGCCTTCCCCAGACTGTATACTTTAGCCCTCCCCAAATCCAGGAGGCCGTGTGTGATTAGGGTCAAGATACTCTTCTTAATCATAAGTAAAGGAGTCTTAAAATCAGAATGAATTAGTAGAAGATATTTACTAGCTTCCTTTTTTCTGATGTTTAACGTTTAGCTACGCCAGTGAAAGACAGTAAATAGAATGCTTTAAAAATTATTTGGATGTTTCCAACATTTTTTTTCATTTTTTATTTATAAGCATTGTCTGAGACTGGTGAGATGGTCCAGCTGGTAAAGGCACTTATCACAAAGCCTCACAACCTGGGTTTAATCCACAGGACTACAAGGTAGGAGGAGAGAATGGATGCCTCCTGCAAGTTTTCCTCTGACCTTCACACATGTGCTGTAGTATGCATGCCCACACACTACACAAATAACTAAATATATAAAAAATAATGCTTGAAAAAAGAGTTATCAATGATTCCAGAAGAGATGCCATAAAATATTTTTATTTTTTCTCATTTACTAATGAAATGCCTACATTTCTTTGATATGTGTACTATTCCAAAATGACCTGGTTATGCATGCTTTGCTGTTCAGAAAACTGAAATATTTTCTGTTCAGAGTTAACACTGTGCAAGAACGTTATTTACTGATGTCTATGAAGTGATCATCACCCTTAAAGTATCCTTAGGTAAACTGTTCTTAGCATGGTATATATGCTCTCCAAAGAAGTTGGAAGGTGAGAAAGTGTGAAATCAGATTGGACTCATGGGAAGGAGCTATTATACTTTATCTTTTTTATTATTTGTTTTAGTTTTGAAAAAGTTTATTTGAAGTATTGTATAAATGGGCAAACATTCAAACATTCATATCATAACTTCTTGGGATCCTTATTCCAGGCCCTGGTAACTATCATTCCACCCACTGCCTCAGAGAGTTCAACTATTTTTTTAAAGCGTTCATCTATTAATGGAAACTAAGGTCAATTTATATCTTCGTTATTGAAAATAGTGTGGCATCTCAAACAATCTTAATCATCTTAATCATCTTTATATCCCCATTCCCACTGGTACCCTCCCATAGCCCCTAATACTCTTTTTAATTCTTTGAGGCATCTCTACACTGTTTTTCTATGTTACTGCTCTGGTTTAGGTTCCCACCAACACTGTGCAAGTGCTTTCTCTGTTCATTCTCACCAGAACTGATTTTTTGTCTTTTGCTAACAGCAGTGCTAAGAGGTGTCTCATGGTGATTTTGACTTGAATTTCCCTGATGTTGGTGATATTGGGTATTTTTTTCATATAGTTATATGTTTTCTTTTAGGATATATTTACTTTAATTATTTGATCTTTTTATTATTTATTTTTAAATTGCTTTATTTTCTGAGAATTTCATACATGAGGACTGTGCACCATTTCTACCCCTTTTAGTCCCTACTCCAACTCTTCCCACG
>NW_008340588.1:1605045-1616479 GCF_000622305.1 Nannospalax galili
CTTTTGTCTTTTGCTAACAGCAGTGCTAAGAGGTGTCTCACGTGATTTTGATTTGAATTTCCCTGATGTTAGTGATATTGGGTATTTTTTTCATATAGTTATATTTTTTTTAGGATATATTTACTTTAATTATTTGACCTTTTTAGTAGACTAGGCTGGCCTCAAACTCACAAAGATCCACCTGCCTCTGCCACCCAAGTGCTGGGATTAAAGGTGTGCACCACCACGCCTGGCCCATGCAATTAATTCTTACTGTAAATTCTTGGAGCATATAACCTAAGCAAGAAGATACAGTGCAGAAAAATACATACATACATACATATATATATATATATATATATATATATATAGCACTCAGACATTTAGTGATGCTTTGTGTACATGTGTTAAAGGCTGACCACTTGAAATTCGATAGCCTATGAAGAAGTTAGTTCGTGGAGACAACTTGATTCTCCTAACCTCAACATCCACTGATTGCCTGTAGCTCTTCATCTAAAGATGGGACCTCATAAAATTTCCCCTATTCACAGTGACCATATCAACCAGTGTTTTCATTAGGTAGCTCTTAGGCTATCATACTGAGAAAGTTTCATGGGTATGTAGCTTCACTAGCAGATCTAGAATGGATTATCTAGCATCAAGCATCTTGTTCCTCTGACTCTTACAGTCTTTCTATCCCCTCTTTCACAATGTTCCCTGAACCTTAGATGTAGGGGCTGCAATATAGATGTGTCATTTAGGGCTGGGAACCCCACAGTCAGTTTGACTGATTGCAGATCTTTGTAGGAGTCTCCATTTGCTGAAGAAAGAATCATCTTTGGTAAGTGATGAGAGCTTCATTTGTCTGTGAGTATAAGGATGTATATTTAGAACATAGTAAGAAATTATGATGGCCTACGAAAATGTTAGTAGTATATTCTTTTCTAGGGTGTGTGTATAGCCAACCATGTGTCGTTGGCATTTTTTTTTTTTTTTTGGCCTTTTTGAGGCAGGGTCTCCCTGTAGCCTCAGCTGGCCTGGAACTTACTATGTAGACCAGGCTGGCTTTGACCTCAAAGAGATCCACCTGCCTCTGCCTCCCAAGTGCTGGGATTAAAGGCATGTGCCACCATGCCTGGCCTGTATTTGGCTATTTTTACAGTACCATGAATGGATTCCCTACTACTGAGTGGGCCTTAATTTCAATTAGACAGCTGTTAATGTAAAAAAAAGTCATGCTATTGCATCATTAGAGATATTTTGCTGGGCTGGTCATTGTTGTAGTTCAAAGACTGTATTACAGGGTAGGACCAATGATTGGTTTTCTCCCTTGGTAGTTTGCACAGTACCTTCTGATACTATGCAAGCTAGTATTCAGGGAAGAGGCTTCCAGGTTTGTTCCAGCTCAATTACTCAAGCGCTGTGTACAAAGAATGTCATGTCTTCAGCAATAAGATCTTATCTTCAAATTCTGAGAGGTAACCAAGGGCTGTGGCAATAATCTATGTAGTTTGGGAGTCTCTTGGTCTACCTCAACCAAAAACTTGAAGGGAGGTTTCCCTTGCCTGCCACTATGAGTTTTGTTACATAGCCATCAGCTATACATGTGCATATACATATATATATATATACATATATATAATGTGTAATTTTTAGTAGGCTTATGAAATAATACATTACCCTAAGTTTTTTCATACTACCTAAATATTATTTATCTTCATTTTCTCTCTCTCCCCTGTATAGTTCTCCCTCTCCCCTTGCCAGCTAAGGTTCCCCTCATTTTCCTCATTTCCCCCATGATAATGCCTGCTGTTCTACTAGTCCCCCCTCTCTTTTGCCCTTTTAAAATATTTTAATTCTTATTTCTTATTATTTTATGTCTAAGGGTATTGCCTGCATGTATGTAAGTGCACCCATGTCATGTAATGCCCATAGAGGTCAGAAGAGAGTGCCGGATCCCCTGGAACAGGTGCCAAAGATGGTTGTTAGCTGCCGTGTGGGTGCTGGGAACCAAACCTGGGTCATCTGCAAAAAGAGCCAGTGCTCTTAATGGATGAGTCAGCTCTCTAGCCCCATATTTTTCCCTTTAAAGAAAATCAGGATATTTATGTTCTTTGTACTGAAGTGTCTGAGTTCCTTGTGTATTTTGGATGATAACCCTTTGTTAGAAGCATAATTTACAGTTATCTTTCCACATGTCTATTCAATGTGTTGCTTGCTTCCTTTACTGTAGAGAAGCATCTTCGTTTGATGCAATTCTGCTTATCTTTGCTTCATTTTGTGGCCTGTGCATTTGAGACCATGTCCCAAGTCATTATCTACACTAATACAATGAAGATTTTCTTGGGGAGCTGGTTATTATTCATAAAGTATTTGCATGTCTTTCCTCGTACATGTTGCCAGTGACAAACACTGGTCTGAATCATATTCATACAAATGTGTTAGAGAAGTTTCCAAGTATTCTTCTATGCATGAAGCCTTCAGATTTAATTAATTCCAGAGATATTCCTTCTGTCTTCTGATTATTATAAAGATATGCATCACCTGCTATTACTGTACTTCAGAATCTACTGTGACCCTCTGCAATGTTATAGAATTGTAGCAGTTTAATAACATTCCTAGAACTTTCCTATCCTTACTATATACAGTAAAAATGATTAAGTGCCCACAAAGAGAATCTGTGAAACAATAGCAGCATCCATTAATTATAGTACTACTCAAGAGGAAGAAACAGGAAACCAGCAACAGAGAGACCTAATAGCAAGAAACTAGAAGATATAGACTATAGCACTGAGAAGCTAGACCAAGGAATTAGATTCCACTGAGCACTTGGTGACATAAAACCCTGTTTAATTGATAGATTGTGGGACTTAGCCAGACAGGTAAGCCTTCCAGGCATCTAGGCTTCTTTCCAATTCTGCACCTGAGGAAGCTGAAAAGCCTTTATTTTAATAGCTCAGTAAATGATAGTTATCTGGTATCTTAGGATCACAGGAGAGAGTTGCTATGGAGCTAAAAAGGATTA
The DNA here is from genome assembly GCF_000622305.1 of Nannospalax galili. Taxonomy (NCBI): domain Eukaryota; kingdom Metazoa; phylum Chordata; class Mammalia; order Rodentia; family Spalacidae; genus Nannospalax; species Nannospalax galili. The sequence goes on from NW_008340588.1 coordinate 1,608,050, forward strand.
AAAAGTCACCCCAGAGGAGACTGGGCCTAATACACTGATACTCCTGGAGCTGCGTACAAGTCTTCCCTACAGGAAGGGGCTTGAGAAAGAAACCTTTAAATAAAGAGTCAGATGAAAGTAGATCTGAAGAGATTAAGAAAAACCTGAAAAGTTTGAGGCTTCTTTGGTTGTGTGACACATTTATTGACCTCAAAACACTTGAAAATACACTGTATATTTATTTATTCAAGCCTCTTTTATGTACATATGTAGTATATCCTATTTGAAATTAAACTCGTGTTCTAGTTGAGACAAATAACTACTGAATATATCACATGATTTTTCTTGCCTTTTATTTTCTTAAAAATTTTTTTGATTTATTTATTTTTATTTTATGTGTATGAGTGTTTTTCCTGCCTGTATGTAACTACAGCCATGTATACAATGCCTGCAGAGGCCAGAAGAGGACACTGGGTTCCTTAGATCAGGAGTTTCAGAAGGTTGCTAGCCAACATGTGGGTACTGGAAAGTGAAACAGGATCTTCCGTAAGAGCAACCAGTACTCTAACTATCGAGCAATTTGTCCAGCCTCTTGTTTTATTTTTTTAATCGTCTAATTTAACAACTGCAACTAGTGTATATATAGTTTGAAAGCATGGTAGAAAATGACTAACAATTATGACTTACAAGTAAACATCCTCAACTTATTTATGTGTATAATTAAGGTAGAAACATAATTCATTGCACAGATGCACATTCAATTCATAGATGTAGTAATTACTAGATAATCACTGGATAATCATGGCTGTCACACAAGACTTAAGCAAACAAAGAATAAGTTTTCCATATCTCACAAGTTATGAAAGTCTGGCTGGGCATTTTTAGTGCTTCTGTGGGAAGTAGGGGCTTAATTGTCTGGACACAGATGTGAAAGAAGGTGGGAGGAATTTCAAATAAGACAAATTGCTAAAACTGGACAATGAGACATAGCCCGATGCAGACATTATCTACTAAGATGTTAGAATGCTTTATGGGTCCTTTATGTCTATGTTGGACAACTAAGATAAAAACTTTGACAAGGCTGAATAAATATATTTACATTGATCAGACACAAAATAGAAGGGAGGCAGATACTTAGAATGTAGAGAGAGATGATATTGGTTTAGAATCATATCATATATTTAACATAAGATCATATAATGTCAATGATTTAATAAGAACAGTAGCTCTGCAGAAAACAAGATTCAAAGACGTTGAAATCAGATTCCTACAGCCGGTGTCATGAATTCTAACCTAGGTGTGTCCAACATAAGAGGCAACATATGCCCACTCACTATTTCTTGAAGTGCAGACATACAAATTATTGAAATTGTACTAGGGATAGATAATAAAGTTGAAATATTTGTCATAAATGGGAACATTGTAGAATAAGAGGAAAGAAAACTGGGCTTTGAGAGAAAGCCCACTAATCAGATTGGGGAAGTTCCCTGGAGTCAATAAAATAGTATGGAAAATCTCACACCAGTGGGTCTTATGAGTCAGCACTAGATTTGGTATTGCTTCCAGCCAGTGTTCGGTGTTGGCTGTGAGAACAGGAAGGAATGTTCTGATTTCATGTGGCAATTTTCAGTACCAGCATTGGGCATGTACTTATGTCAAGGTAGGATAATAGGGGTCTGTGGAGTTTGGATGCCAATTGAGAACAATCAGTGCTATACATCTCCCAAATAGAATGAAATGATTACTTAAGCTATAGGACAAGTTATGCATAAGTGAGTTATTTAAGGAGTACACGTTCAAGTCATTGGTTTCAAAGAGTGATTAATACATAGATTAAGAGATCATATATCTCTGTACAGAAAGCTGCCAGCAGTATATCTTCTTCTTGGAGTTTCCTGGTCTTTATGACCTCAGTTGAACAGCTAGCACATATGAATGGTTGTATTGCATATATATGTTGTTGAGATAATGTTTTTAGCCTAAGATCTTCTCATTGATTTTCATTGTTTCTTATGTATTATTAAATTCTCAATAAGCTTATAATGGATTCTGAAACATGTTCTTCTAAAATTTTTGAAGAGTACTGAGGAAATCTGATATTGCTCATGTGGAAAGAACTCATTAAGTAATCTTTTAACCTCTTTAAGGCAAGGAAGATCCAAAATCATAGAGCAAATGACTATTCTTTTTTCCTTTAACCAATCTTTTGTTTTATGTAGCATTTATAGACACTCTTCTCTGACTCAAATTCACCACAAGCCTCTTCTCTCACTGGCTCCCTTTTTTCTTTGCGAAGATTTTCAGAAAACATTTTTGAGGCAAATTTACTGGGTAGTTCTTTTGGTAGAGCTTACGAGAACCTAGGGTTTGGATGAGACACTTCTACTTGAATTTAAGATGTTTAAATAGGGCAAGCACAGGAATCTCAGAGACATGTTCTTGTGGCCATTCTTTCTTTTTTCCCCTTTCACTTAATAAATAGCCTCAAGCCCTCATGAGAAAGAAAATAAAAGAAAGTTGATGTGTGTTAGGGAGAATCAGTCTTGACGAAGTCAGGAGGCTCTGAACCTTAAACTCTAGTGGATTGTTGCTCTAGCAGATACAGATGAAGAAGCATCAGAGGACCAGGCCATGTTCACAGCATAGTAACCTGCAATCCTACCAAGTGTGTGAGCTTAGTATGTATGTGGCAAGGTGAGACATGGTCAAGGGTGGACAAATAGGGATTTTTAGAACTGTCAGAATTAAGACAAATCCAGAAGACCCCCTAACATCTTTATTGATTTCTCCCTAGACCTCTGTCTTTGTGGTATAAATGAACCAGTGTCATCCATAAACTTAACTTAAATTAGACACTCTCAGGGGAAAAAATTTCCATTGGTGCAACAGTGGCAAAAATATTACGGGAATAGCCAACCACTCTTTAATTGAATTTAAGCCCATATCTGATATTGATAATCAGGCTTAGGAACCTGAGCCTAGCCAGGTCACAGGACATAGGGGAGAACCTAATACTAGCTTTCTGATAGTTATATTAAACTAACTCTTAATGACTTACTATACCCATAGGTTAATACACCTCATAGTTCTCACTAGAGAGTCTCCTTATACAACAGACGGTGATTAACACAGAAACCAACAACTAGCTGACATGCAAAGAATGAGAGGCTGCAGAGTGCTTATTCCTGAATAGAACACCTATATCAAATTTCTGCCTCTCAAGGCTCAGGGATCATTTCTAAAAAGGAAATAAGAGATTATAAGAGTCAGAGGTGGTAGATGGCCACAAGTAAATAGAATTTTCTAGACAACTGGTCAGTTACTCATATGAACTCGCAGCAATGGTGACAGCATGCACAAGTCCCATGCAAGCTCAGACCAGAAAAAAAATTCCAGTATAGACATAAGGAAGGGGGTAAGAAGCTTCAATTTCACCTAAAGAAATTGTGGCTACAGATGACTGATGGGAAGGGGAGAGAGAGTCTTTTTCAGTTTAACTAGGCTCCAATGGATGGACTCACACTAAAAGACATTTGGGGACACAAACACTACAGGCCTTAATATCTATATCTATCTATGTCTATACCATATATATCTATGTCTATCATCTATATATCACCTTTATCTATCTATCATCTATCTATCTATCATCTATCTATCTATCTTCTATTTATCATCTATCTATCTATCTATCCATCTATCTATCATCTATCACCTATCTACATAATCTATCATCTATCTATCATCTATCTATCTATCTATCTATCTATCATCTATTATTTTTATCTATCTCATCTCTCTATCTATCTATCTATCTATCTATCATCTATCATCTATCTACATAATCTATCTGTCTACCTATCATCTGTCTATCTATCTATCTATCTATCTATCTATCTATCTATCTATCTATCTATCTATCATCTATATACTCTATCATATATCTATCTATCTTCATCATTATCATCATCTATCTATCTATCTATCTATCTATCTATCTATCTATCTATCTCTATCATCTATCTATCTATCATCAATCATCTCTCTGTCCATCTGTCCATCCTTCCATTATCTATTATGTTTAATCTATCATATCTATCATCTATCTATCATCTATCTATCTATCTATCATCTATCTATCATCTATCATCATCATCTATCTATATATAGAGAGTGAATAAAATAGTATGGGAAATCTCATACCAGTCTTGATACTTTGAAAAATTGCCTAAACACACACACACACACACACACACACACACACACACACGTATAATAGAGTACATTAAATTTAGCAGGGAGCAATATGGAATAGGGGAGGTGTGAATGGGGGAGGAGATCCAAATATCATCATATTATATTGTATGAAAATCACAAAAGTTCAATAAAAGGACATAAAAAAGGAAAAAAATCCTAAAATTGAAAAGAATTGTTTGAAATATTTTTATAGAAATTTCAACAGGGGCTGGAGAGATAACTCAGCAGTTAAGATTACCGACTGCTCTTGCAGAGGATCCAGGTTTGATTCCCAGCAGCCACATGGCAGCTAACAACCATCCATAACTCCAGTTCCAGGGAATCCGACACCTTCTTCTGACCTCCATGGACATTGTACTACAGGGGTGCACTTACATATATGTGGACAATATACAATCCACTCTGTGGGCAGTTATTTCTAGAAACACAACCAGCCAAAAATAATTTTTAAAAGAAATTTCAAAGCAAACAAGAAAAAGAAAATGAGTTGACTGCAATTCTAATTAGTCAAAGTGATTTTTCTTTTCTCAGCATGGGGTTTGAACTTAGGGAAGGTGTTAACCTCATTCTGTAGCTCAGACAGCCTTCAAACTTGTAATCATACTGTCTGTCTTTCCAAGTAGATGGAATGGAAGGTCTGTCCTACCAGGCCTAGTTGGCAACATGATTTTAATTCAACTTCATGTTTATATTTTGTGCATACTGGAAGAAGTGGCACATTTTGCATATTTGGTAGGAAAATTGAGATGTGGTGCTAGTCTGGAACTTTTGCCTAAATCTATTAAAACACACAGCATCCGTCAATCAAAATATCAATCAAAAATGTATATCACTTAGTTCAATTAGGCAAAAAGGTTATGGTATATATTTTAACCTTTTATATCCCAATATTTTCTTTCATTCACTCAATCACTTGGCTGGATGCACTAGGAATTCCAGGTGAGAAGAAGGAAGCCCAAAAGAAAGTTATGATTTAGTAAGACCAACAAAGGACAGAAATTTGAACCCAGAAGAAGAGCTCCTGCTTTTACCCACTGCTGTGAAACAACTTCCCAGTTTGCAGTGATTCCTCCCTTGCTGAACTCCATCTAAATTTTCTTATGCCCCTTAATGGTTTGTGTCTTGCATTGTAGTAATCTATGTGCACATTTTATCTTTCTGAAAGCAGGAATCACATCTCAATCATGTTTTTAACTCCGCTACTGTCATTCACATGTCATCCATTCAGCACTTGATGAATGAATAATGAAAGATTTCATTTTATGGGAAAGTTTCAGCAAAAAAGAAACTAAGAAGAAAATAACATGCAGAGTAATAGGCAATTCTTCAAAGTATCAAATAGTAAAAGAACGCTGGCTCAGAATGCTGGCTCCTTTATTGTTTGTGTTAGTTTCCTTGAAAGAAAACCACGAAGTTGGACCAAAACACCAAAATAATTAATGATATTTTGTGGGAACAAATAACATTAATCCTTGTTGCTTAGCTATTAGGTAATAGAAGTACCACTTACTGTGCAATACAGTATCTCAATGGGATGATTTCTGCTAGGAAAAGTTTTACATCCTTAAATTTTCTTAATGATATAAATGAAAATATAAAAATAATCAAAATGAAGATAACTTCTAAAATACTGGATAGTCTATAAGTGATTTACTTTGGAAAACCCAGTCCGGATGATTTTTTTCAAAGAAAATTATGTTTACATTTTTATGCATGGCATGTATGTCTGTTAATATAGCATTTACCCATTCATATATATGAACATTTTAGAAACATGGGAATAAAATAAATACTTAAGAAAATTAAAATTGAACGCAAATTGTAAAAATCTAGCTACTATTGAATTCTGAATAATGAGTAGCTGTCATCAAAACCAATTGTCTGGCCTGGAAAATGTTCATTGAATGTGTAAGATGCTCCATTGAGGAAAATGGGATGAAGACTATATAGTGACTGTAGCATTTTGGCAATTTATCAGGTGCATTAAGTTCTTCCAAATGCAAAGTAAAAATAACTATAACTATATCAATTACCCAGAGATAACATTTGCTAGCGTGTTAAATTTTTTTTATTAATTCTTTGAGAATTTTATACAATGTATCTATGCAATGCAGTTTTATTATATTGACCCCAACTCCTCCTCTAGTCTTTCTAAATGTAGCCTCACCTTCTTACCCTCCTCAACCACTACCCCACAGATTCCAGTTTCTGTGCTCATATACACCTGTGTGTGGGGCCATTCAGAGGAGAGCATGGTCCACCTACCAGAAGACACACCCCAAAAGAAAACTGACTTTCCCTCCCCCAGAAGCCACCAAGAGTCAGTAGCTCCTCGGGGTGGGGTCTCAAGCATCTCTTCCCACTCCATGGTTAGCTGGCTTTATCTTAATCTCTTTCTACTATTAAAAAAAACTCAGAAGCTTATTCTGAGAACTATGAGTGTGAATGGAGAATCAGAACATTTTATAAATGGGATGTTTCTCTCTCTCCCTCTCCCCCCCCTTTTTCGTTCTTCTTACTTAAGTGAAGTAATTGAAAATGATGGAAATAGAGGAATTAGAGAAGTGAATTTCGTAATTCAGGTTTTTAGAAAAAATACTTTTAAATTAGTTTTAGAAACAATACATAAATATAAAAATTATAGACACTGAAGGGTACCATATGATATATGCATACATGTGTCATCAGGTTAAACATATCTATCCCCCCACACTTATCACTATCTATAGTCACCCTACTGTGCAGCAGCATACCAAAATGCTTCCTAACTGTAACTTCATCTACTACTCAACCTTTCCCTATTCTTTTCTTACCCAGAAATCAAAACCCTACTCTCAAATTCTATGACATAAGCTCTTTTCATTTTCCACATGTTCTATCCACACAAATGATACAAATGGTAGGATTTCATCATCCTTTAGCATTGCATCCTGAACATACAGCACTTCTTTATCCATCTCTCAGTTAAGACGTGTTGTTTGTATTTCTCAGCTATTGGGAATCGTTGCAGTAACGTACATGAGAACATATTTTTACACACTCATTTCATATCATTCATATCTGTGGGGACCTAAAAGCCCCACCTTGCATAGGCTCCAAAGGAAGTTACTGGGGGCGTGGCCTGGCTTGCTTTGAAAGTCTGAAGAATAGTTCCGCACTGCTGAGGAGTTCATGATCAGCATGTGACCATCCTTAAGATACACCCTGGGGCGGGGGGGGGGGAGTTCCAGGTGCCTTTATAAGCTTTGTAACACCTGCAATAAATGAGTCCCTGCCTGACTAGACTCCGCGTTGCATCTGAGTGTCCCCAGGTATTGGGGGCAGTGTGGGCTGGTAAACTGCGTTCTTACTCATCCCCAATCCTCACCTCGCTGGGGGGTCGCGGGTTCGAGTCCTCCACACGTATCTACTTCCTGCAGAATCATATAGTAACCCATTTAATAATTTTTTGAAGAATCTCCATACCATCCTCTGTGATTGCTGCAAAATTTACATTCTTACCAAAAGTGTGCAAGGATTCTCTTTCCTCTACATACTCACCAGCACTTAACTTTAGTCTTTTTTTGTCTTCTTCTTTTTTTTTTAATCTTTTTTTTTTTTTTTTTGTAATAACCAGTTTTCCTTGCTCTCTCACATGTGTTGGATTGCTAAATTTCTCTGATGATTAATGATGTTGAGGATATTTTTTCATGTAATTATTGGTAGTTTCTATGTATTTTAAAAAATATTTTATTATTTTTCTTTTATGCATTGCCTGCATGTATGTGAGTGCACCCATGTTGTGCAATGCCATGGAGGTCAAAAGAGGGTTTTGGATTTCCCTGGAACTGGAGTTAAGGATGGTTCGTAGCTGCCATGTGGGAGCTGGGAATCAAACCCAGGTCTCTGCAAGAGCAGTCAGTGCTCTTAACTGCTGAGCCATCTCTTTGTATATCTTAAAATTATTTATTATTTTTATTTAATGTGTATGTGTGTATTGCCTACATGTATACAAGTACACCCTTGCCGTGAAATGCCTGTTGAGGTCAGAAGAGGGTGTCAGATCCACTGGAACTGGAGTTACAGATGGTTGTGAGCCACTATGTCAGTGCTGTGAATTGAACACAGGTCTTCTGCAAGAGCAGTCAGTGCTCCTCCCCACTGAGCCATCTTTCCAGCCCCCTTTTATATATTTTGGAGATATATGTATATATA
>NW_008340588.1:1616553-1625288 GCF_000622305.1 Nannospalax galili
AGAGGGATAGAGAGACAGAGAGTGTTTCTAATTTCATGTACATACCATTTCTTAATCAAGTTTGTGTCACCTCCCCCATCTATGCCTCCCCAATTGCCCCACCAGTCCTCATGTATTCTGCCATATATATTAAGTCCTATTCATTCATGCATTTGTACCCAAATGTCCTTTAGTATAAATTCATCCACTGGAGTCTAGTCAGCCCATCTAGTGACTGTATGTAAGTCATACTCTCGCTCACCTAGCAGCAATCAGTCTCCAATAGTTCTCAGTCTAGTGCCAGCTTGCCACCTATTTCTCTCCTCCCCTTTGAGCCCCTGTTTAATTGAGTTGACATGGGTTTTGGGCTCAATATCACCATTGCCACAAATTCACATGTGAAAGCTTCTGGTGGCCTGGAAGCCTCTGCTTCCCTGCGTTCATGTACCAGCCCTGGCTCTTACAATCTTTATACCCCCTCTTCTATAATGGTCTCTGAGCTGTGGGTGGATAAGGTTCCATTTAGAAGTCCTATCCTACATCTACAGTCTCTTATTCTTTAAAACGTTGTGGACTTCTGTGTGCATCACATTCTGTTGTATAAGGAAGCTTTACTGGTGACAGTTGAGGGATGTGTTAGTTTTCTCTCTTCTCCTTGTTCTGCTATGTTCCATGAGCCTTAGTCGTAGAGGTTCAACTGTAGATGTGTCACCTAGTGCTAGGCGTCTCTCAGACTTATGCTCTGTGTCTGACCAGATCTGCATTTCTGCAGTCACTTTCATGTACTATAAAAAGAAGTTTCTTTGGTGAGTGGTATTCTGAATGCTTGTCTGATATTTAGCATATAGTAAGACATTTCATTTGAGTGTTCCATGAGCCTTAGTCGTAGAGGTTCAACTGTAGATGTTTCACCTAGTGCTAGGCGTCTCTCAGACTTATGCTTTGTGTCTGACCAGATCTGCATTTCTGCAGTCACTTTCATGTACTATAAAAAGAAGTTTCTTTGGTGAGTGGTATTCTGAATGCTTGTCTGATATTTAGCATATAGTAAGACATTTCATTTGAAGTATGAAAAAGATAAGGTTTTCTCTAGGATCCATGTCCTCTCCTGCCCTGTGTATTTGGCTGAGTTTACAGTGACATCCATGATTTCCTTCCCATTGAGAGGGTTTTAGTCTAATTAGATAGCTGTTGATTGCCTCCCAGATAACAGTGCCACTAATGCATCAATAGAGGTTTTTTGCCATGCCAGTTGGTATGGTTATTAGGTTTTTGGTCTGGGTTGGACAATTGATTGTTTTTCTCCCTTGGTAGTTTGCATATCATCATCTAGCATTATGATAGTCAAACTTCAGTTAGAAGTTTGACTAAGTCAGTTCCTGCTCTATTGTTTCAAGTCCTGTAGGATCTTATCTACTATTTCTGGGAGATAACCAAGAGATTTGACAATAGCCTGTGTTATTTTGGGAATCTCCTGGACTACCTTCACAAGCCACTCAAAAGGAAGTCTTTTCTGTCTGGCACTGTGTTCCTTGCCAAGCAGCTCCCAAGTATACAAATGCATTAATGTTTAGATACTTTATGTGCATTTCTCATGGGGTTTCGAGGGCATCACTTTTCCCTCTAAGTTTCCTAGCCCCCAAGATTCATTCATCTCTACTCTTATTTCTCCCATGTGGCCTCCCTCCTCCCTCCCTAGTCACAGTGCCCCCATTGTTCTCACCCTCCCTCCAATAACACCTGCATCCCCCCCTTCTGACCTCCCTCCCTCCCCCACACCATGGCCCCTTGCATGTCCCTCCCTCCTCTCCTTCCTGATAAATACTTTTTCCACCTCCCCCCACTGGAAACCTCTGTTCCCTACTATCCCCCCAGGTGCTTTCTTTTCCTTTAACTTCATGTATCCTTTCCCTTTTCCTGGCTCCTGGTGTTACATAAGAATTTACATAGTCACATGTAAGGGATTGGTGCTATAATCCACAAATGAGGAAGAACATACATCACTTGTTTTCTGTGTTTGTGTTACTTCACTAAATATAACTCTAGTTCCTGTAAATTTCATAATTTCATCTTACTGCTGAGTAGAGCTCCATTGTGTAGATGTACCACATTTTCATTATCCATTAGTCAGTTGAGGGACATTTTGGTTGTTTCCATTTCTTAGTTATTGTGAAGAGAACAGCAACAAATGTGGATGTACAGGTATTTTGATAAGAGTTTGGAGAACATTCTAAAACTAATTTATTTGGTTCTCGTTTTGCTGTTGAGTCCTTGCATCTTCTGGACATTCTGGCTATTAATCACAGCATTTGTACACTTTGCACATATTTTCTTTCATTTTGTAGGCTGTCTCTTCAATGTGATAATTGCTTCTTTGTTTGTACAGAAATACTTAGTCTTAGGAAACATTATTTCTCTTTATTTATTTTTATTTTCTATATTTCTAGTTTTGTCCAAAACAAATTCTTGTCCTGAATCACCATCCTTGCTGTGAGTCTGACATTCTACTCTTTAGTACAACTTTGTTCATTTTTGTATCTGCTATGACGTAGGTTTTTCATTTTCCTACGTATGGATACCCTTTTGTTGAAAATACTTTCTTGTTTTCAATTTATGTTCTTAGTGCCTTTGAGGTAAATTGGTCAGCTATATTTGCATGAGTTGACTTCTAGACTTGTTATTCAACATATTTTTATGGCAATATTATATTGTTGCAATCACTGTACTTTATCATGCATATTTAAAAATGTTTTCCTTAATTCTTTAAGAATTTCATACAATGAACTTTGACCGTATTCACCTTCCCACTGCATTTCATCCCTGATTGGTCCCAACCTCCCTACACTCAACCTCATTTCCTTTTTTTTAATTTGAAAGAGTCCAGCTTTTACTGCCAAATATTCTTGAGTGTGAGTTTGTACCCTGGAGCTTAGTCTACTTACCTTAAAGAAAACTTGTTCAACATCTCCTAGTAGTTATCAGTAGGGGGTGGGAGGTCACACCACCTCCCCATTTCATGCTGGGGCTTTGTCTGGTTTGAGCTTGCATGGGTCTTGTGTATGCTATCACAACCACCATGAGTTTATATATGCAACTCCCAGTTGTAAAGAAAAACACTTTCCTTGGAGTCATCCACCACCTCCAGCTCTTACAATTTTTCTGCCTGTTTTTTGTAGGAGCCCTGAACCTTGGAGTGAGCATTCAGCAGATTTTTATTCTGTGCACCCTGACCAATTGTGGGTCTCTGTGTTAATTGCCATATACTGTAAGAAAAAGCTCTGATAAGGGTTGTGAGATACTGTGCTGATCAAGAATGGAGAGAATGGAAATTCTTTTTTTGTTACTGATTTCACTAGAAATGCTTTAAGGGTCTTGGGCATCCAAATTCAGGACCTCACTCTTGAAAAGCGGACGCTTTACTGTATTCAGCCATCTCTCCAACCCTCCTGTACCTTAAAAATGATGATACAAATTTAATTTTAAAAACGCATTGCAAAGATCAAACAAAAAACTTCTGCAGGCTGGAATAAATCTTTGTTACAGTTTTGAAATGTGATTTAGAAGATACTAAATCTTGTATTACTTGCCTATACACTTTGAGATCTGTATGCTCCTATTAAAAATTCTTATTTCCTCACACAGTGTGCTTAAGGCTTGTGGTGCTTAAAAAAATGCCTAGAAAAAGAAGTATAGTATTATCTTTTGCTCTTAGTTTCCCTGTATGGTTTATTTTTCCAGTGTCAACATCACCTCAAATTCTAGTTTCCAATTGCTTTTTTGTTTACTGTCACTTCTTATGTTTGCAGATTGTTTGGAGAACTGGGCCTAATGTATGTTAACTAAAAGCACTTAGGATATTTAGATCATAAATTAGACTTTCAGGTTCAAAATGAATTTTGACTGAGGCATTTAACCTACCTGTGAATTTTAAAACACTTTCCCATTAAAAAGAGAAAACAACGACTGAAAGATGATTGCTTCTTCCTCAGCCACACACGATAGTATGCTTAAAGGTTTTATTTTCCTCAGAAACTACTACTACATAGAAAGCTCATCCATCAACCATAATGAGAGCTGTCAAGAATATTTAGTGAGAAATAGCTGCTTGATATGCTAATCGCAGCCCCTTAGCGAATTCATTTTGTTCCTTTCCTTGACATTAATGGTGTTCATAATCTAATGAGTGATGTGTGCAGGAGAAGTGAGGCCACAGGGAAAGACCATATAAACTTACAGTAGGGAAAGTCTTCATCAGTATTTGTGCTCATGTAGCAGAATGCATTTGTATGTAGCATTTATATACACTCACATTTACTTGGACTCTTATTGATTTCCATTTCAAGGTATCCTTTGGTGTTAGGACTTTTATTTACTCATGCTCATTTGTCTTCTCTACCAGCGAAATTGCCTTGGCTTCTGAGTGGGTCTGAGACAATGCTGCAGAGGAGTCATTTTTATAACCTCACAAGTGGATGATATGTTTGAATCTTTAAGATACTACTGATTTACAAGGAAGAAGCAGTTGCAGCCATTAGAGATGCTGGTGGAATCAATAATGATTTGATTGGTTAAATCAAGAGTGCCATTCTGAGTTCTCCATTCTCTAGAGCTGCTGTGTGGTTAATTTATGTGAACTTCTTTCACAGTATGACTTTGAAAGTAGGTTAGATGCTCATTTGTCAGGGGCAGTTAAGTAAGGTGTTGCTGGAGAATGGAGACTTGAAGGACTTATCAAGGTCCCTTTCAGCCTTACAGCTCTATGGCTCTGTAGTCATCTAAATGGAATCACTCAAATCAGAAGTGAAAAGGCCTTGTAAATGCTTACTAGCTGATAAATACAAACAAACTTTACATCAAAGGAGCACCTAACATTTTTCAACAGCTTTGCATTCCAATTTTAGCCAAGGTATTTGAAAAAATTACAGTTCACTTAAAAGTAAGTATTAAAAACATCTTAAACTGTAAATGAAAAAAAATCAGACTCTTTAGTGAATTAAACACTGACATGTGTTGATGCAGAAGCATAACTCTCACCTCAGAGGGGCAAAGAGAGTTTATTTTGGAGTCAAATATGAGTGACCATGACCCAGCAACACAGATGCAAGTTGCCCCACATTCCATGTTAAGATGTGGTAACAGTTTCATGAAGTTTTTATAGTAACTGAACAATGAAAATTCAAGACACTTTTCAAATACATTTGTGGAAACATTAAGTGGGCAGATACAGGAAAAGCAAAATCTCAGCTGTCAGATGCTATCTGATGGCACTTAGCCTTTTGGCTGATGGTCTGCTAAGTTAATACATTCCAAAAGATTTTTATATGTTAGTCACAGAATGTTAAATCGAAAACAAAGGTGGGCAAGGAAATGGCTATTTTATTTAGGGAGTTAAAGATGACCCAAGATAAATGGTAATTAGACTCTGGACTTGCAACATTCCAAACTCTCCGCAAGCACTAAAGTTCTAATCAGTTGGTCAGCCTTTGTAGAATGCTGTCTCTTTAAAAAAAAAAAAAAACTTTATTATTTTTATTTTATGCGTATGCATGTATTGCCTGCATGTAGGTAGTGCACCTGTGTTGGGCAATGCCTGTGGAGGTCAGAAGAGGCTGTCAGATCCCCTGGGACTGGATTTACAGTCAGTTGTTAGCTGCCATGTGGGTGCTAGGATTCGAACCTGGGTCTTCTGCAAGAACAACCAGTGTTTTTAACCACTGGGCCATCTCTCCAGCCCTGGATGTTCAGTCTTAAGATGCAGTTTTTCTGGGAACTTTCATTCACATGTTTGAATACTGCTTTGGTTAAATATGCTGTATAATTATTATGGTGGAAGCTAGCATATTTTAAGAAAGATAAAAGATATTATCTGGTTTTGTGGGGCAGGCCTTTATTTCAACACACTGGAGACAGGGGCAGGTAGATATCTGTGAGTTCAAGGCCATTCTGGTCTGGTCTGCATAATCAGTTCTGGGTCAGCCAGGAATATATAGTGAGTACCTGTTTCAAAAGAAAACAAAAATAAAACAAAGAGAGATGATGTTTATTGTTGATTTGAAGGGGGGGAAAGACCTCTTTTAGTAAGTGCATAAAATAGGAATTTAAATTCTGTCTAGCCAAATATTCAGGTTTTATTTTTCAATTATTTATTTATTTTTTTAGATTTGGGTCTCACTATGTAGCATAGGCTGGATTGAATTTATAAACTTACTCTAGAGTGTTGAAGTGGGTGGCACCACCACCAATGACTTCAAACTTAAAATTAAGCCAGTAAGTAGACTTCATAGCCACCAATAATCTAATACAATTAAAAAACACTTTATTTATTATTTGTGTGTGTATGAGTGTATTGCCTGCATGTATGTAAGTGTACTTGTATGGTGCAATACCTGTGGAGGTCAGAAAAGGACATCATATCTCCTGGAACTGGAGCTGCAGATGGTTGTTAGATGCCCTGTGGGTGCTAGGAACCAAGTCTGGGTTCTCTGCAAGAGCAGTAAGTGCTCTTAACCTCTGCGCCATCTCTTCAGCCCCCAAATCTAATAAATTTGATAATTTATTATATTTGTGTGGCCAACCCTCTTTTTTTACAGTTCTACAATAGATATTTCTGTATTTTATTTATTATTTATTTATGTGTGTATGTATGTATTTTTTGTGTGTGTGTGTATATGTATGTGTGTGGGTGTGAAAGAGAGCACTTGCATGTCATGGTCCTCCTATAGAGATCAGAAGGCAACATGCAGGAATTGATTCTCTCCCTTCCACCGTGTAAATCCTGGGCATTAAACCAGGGTCATCAGGCTCAGGGGCAAGCACCTTTACTGGCTTAATTTTACTCCTTTATATGGCATGCATGCACCCAATTAATTGATTACTTGGTGTATCTGTTGAAGATGATGTATGTTAGAGCTTAGTCTGTTCATACAGGAAGCAGTTTGATTACTAATTTCTAGACCTTATTCGTTCAATCAGCAGATTTAATTGGCACATTTTCTTTAAATAAGAAATGCTAACTCATTTAAGACAATTAAATCAATTTTTCCAATAAAAATTCCAAATCATTATATCAACTCTACAAAATACAAATCTATGCTTCTATATTTAGTCCATGAATTATGTAATTCAATAGAGAACGTAATTAAGTTTGCTTGACATGACTTACTTTTCCACAATATATCAGTCTCATTACTCATGTTTCCATTATATTTCAATCACTGGTTGTTGTTTTGGTTAGTGGTTTATGGAGTTTCTATGAGATGGAAACTTGGCTTGTAGGCAGCTTAAAAATTTCCTGATAAAGTTAACACCGAGCTGCTTCTGCTTATTGTAATTGCTTAATTTGCTTATCTTCAAGGCAATAAATTACATATCAAGTATGAAAATTACATTAACTGGTTTTTCTTTTTCTTAACATTAATTTTTCTGTGTATGTGTGTCTATCATATGTTTATATTTACTTTTGGAGGCTAGAAGAGGTTGTCAGATCCCCTGGAACTCAAGTTACGGGTGATTGTGAGCCTCCCGACATAGGTATTGGGAGCTGAACTAGGTAAGGTTCTCTATAAGAGCAGCATGCCCTCTTCACCAGCTCTTAATCACTGAGCTGTCTCTTTAGCTCTACTGATTTTTTCTAACTAAAAATATCTGAAATTCATTATTAAACAAATATTAATTTTTTCTGACTATATACACATTCACTGTCCTCAGTATGTATTTCTAAAGCCTGAAATTGAAAATGAATCCTGTTTGTGTCAAAGATAATGCCTCATTAATGTAGCATTTGCCTATTTCTTATAATGCTGTAGCAAAACAAAACCCATTAATGAAAATGAAATATGGCTGATGACTATATGCCAGGAACTGTGGTGCCTGAAAAGCTGTACAGCATTTAACATCTGCCTTTGAGCAAGTTAAACCAGCAATTCAATATTTAAAATGTTTAACATATTTTATTTCTTCATCTTAATGAAGGGAATGTATCAAAAGTCTTATACTCACCATTTATTTTACGATAGTATAATACACCCCTAATCACAATTAAGTTTACTATTCCAAACATATCAGCAAATTCCATTATATTATATGATTCCCTCTGGAAACACAAATATTTACACATTTTTTCACAATTATAAGAATTTTTATGTAATGTCTAAATGCCTAGATCCAATAATTTTTTCATTATTGATTTTTCTTGTATTTCATACATAACATCCCAAACAATCTTATTCATCTATATACCCACATCACAAATGACATGACAGCCTCCCATAGCCTCCCCACAACTGGACCCCATATACGCTGTCATCCCCGTTACTGTCCACTGTGTTGTCAGTGCCCCCAGCCATTCCCCAGTGCAAGTCCATTCGCTGAGTCTAGTCAGCCTATCTATAGTCCCTTGTTTTAGGAAGATTAGTTCTTCCTCATCTAGCAACAATCAGTTGCCAACATTCCTTTAGATAAGATTGGGGTCTGCTGTTCATTTCTGAGTTTTCTGCTGGGTTACTGGGTGGGAATTTCTTGGGCAAACCTGGCCAACAACTCAATGGAAGGTATCTCCTGTCTGGCATTGTTTCTTGTTATGTAGCCTTTAGCTATACACATGGACTCTTAAAGAATTATATCGATCCCTTTAATCTTTGGGTATACTTTCCTTTTGGGTGTTTAAGACAATACAGTTGGCCCAGATAAACCAACTTATTTTTACTCTTAAGGTCGTTTGAGGATCTGTTCCTCAGGGGTCACATAGGCTTGGGAGG
>NW_008340588.1:1626068-1643734 GCF_000622305.1 Nannospalax galili
CAGTAATATTACGATTTACATATGTAACTGATACTGACTCCAATCAACTGTGACTGAATACTGAAATTATTTAATATCATGAATTATAATATACTTAGTTTTGTAAAAATTCATATTGTAGGATGTTTAGAAATTATTAAATATAAATTGCCAAAATATAACACATTTATAATCACAAGTTGAGACAAGAGCTTTTCTGTTACTTAGGGATACCTATTATTAGTTTCCTCATGAAAATCGTAATATTACTGATGAGTTAAGTATTTTACAGCCGGACTGGTGGCATAGGACTTTAATCTCTGCACTTGGGAAGCAGAGGCAGGAAGATCTCTATGAGTTTAAGGCCAGTCTGGTTTACATAACCAGTTCCAGTCCTGCTGTGGAGGGAAACCCTGTCTCAAACAAAAAGACCAAAAAAAAAAAAAAAAAAAAAGTATTTTACTATGGTGGTGGAGATATGGTTCAGTGGTTAAGAACACTGGTTGCTCTTGCAGAAGATCCAGGTTTGTTTCCTAGGACCCACATGAGGGCTAACAATCATCCATAACTCCAGTTCCAGGCAATCCAACACCCTCTTCTGGCCCCTGTGAGTATTGCATGATATAGGTACGTTTACATACATGCAGGTAATATACTCCTAAACATATAATGAAAGTAATAAATAAAATATTTTACTATTATTTCATTTTATGTATATGAGTTTTTTCCTGCTTTATGAAAGTACACCTATGTGTGCTTACCCATGGAGGCTAGAAGAGGATGTTGGATCCCCTGATATTGCAGTTACAGAGTTGTTAGCAGTCTTGTGGGTGCTGGAAACTGAACCCTGGTTCTCTGGAAGAGCAGTCAATGCTCTTAACCACTGAGCCAACTCTCCATAAATAATTTTCAATATTCTTTAGTGTGTGTAGGGATATATGTGTACCTTCTCATGCATGTGCTCCTGTGCATGTAAGTGTACATGCACAAGTGTACCCATGTTTGTTGTGGCCAGAAGTCAACATCAAGTGTTTTTCTCTACCATTCTCCACTTTGTTATTTGAGGTGGGGTTTCTCATTGAATGCGAGCTCAGCTATTTGGCTAGACTGTCTGATGAGTGAGCTCCAGGGATCTGTCATCTGTCTCTGCTCCACCCAGTGCTGAGGTTATAGACATGCACAGCTGTGCCTGACTTTTACTTTGGGGCTAGGGATCCAAACTAGATTACTCATGCTTGTGTGGCAAACAGATTACTGGCTGAGCCATCTCCTAGCCCCATATGTCGAATATTCTCAGATTTAAGTCCTTATTTGAAAATTGAGCTTCAGCAGTGCCTGACTTTTACAGTGAGTATTTTCCGAATGCTCAGTTCCGTGTTAGGCACTAGAGTCCAGGTGACATGGATGTCCTACCTCTTCAGTAGCTGCTGATCCCTTTACATCACCTGTTAACACATTTCTTGTTCTGGGACTTTTGGACTCCCTAAATTTGTAAAATGATAGGCTATGAAGGAATCATTTACATTGAAATTGAATATTTATTATAGAAGGCAGCTAATTTTAAAAGTTCAATAGCTCTCTAGAGGTACTCATAGGAGATGTAACTACCCCTAAATTATTACTTTGTAATAAATATGGAAATGAATGTTCTTATATCTTTTTCTTCTACCTGACAAGAAGGAATATTATAGATGTCTCTACATCATCGGCATCTAAGATTAGATCAGGTAGATGTTCTATTTCACAGATCCTTTTGTGGAACTGTTAGATGCATATTCAGTAGTTCACTTACTGACTTGCCTGCTAGAAGCAGGAAGATTAATTCATTTCCTTCACCGTTCATCAAAAAATATAGCATGCTACTAAATTAAAGCAGATATGTCAGGTTATACCCAACCTCAACATGTTATATTGGAAGTTGGGAGTGTAGGTCATGGAAAACTGCTTGCATGCAACAACCATCCCCACCATTGCAACCTCTTTATATATGTATACACATATATACATGTGTATAATATGTACATACATGTGTATCTATGTGTGTGTATGTGCAAATATATATGAAAGGGAGACATATGACACATATGTTTGTGAAATTAAAAAAAACACAATTAAATAGTACTTTGAGGACTGAGGAGCTGGCTCAGATGGTAGTGTTTACTATGTTGACATGAGGATCTGAGTTCAGATTCCCAGCACCCATGTGAAGGTAGTTTGTGACATGACAAGTCTGTAACCCTGGTGCAGAACCTGGAGACTCACTAGCTGACCAGGCTCAATAAATTGGTGAGCTCCAGGTTTTGTGAGAGACCCTGCCTCAGAAAGTAAGGTGGTGAATGGGAAAAAAAAAAGTCATTTAACATGGGTTTCTGGCTTTCAGAAAAAAAAAAGTCATCTAACATGGGTTTCTGGCTTTCAGATATACACATGTAGGTGCACACACGGAGAGAGAGAGAAAGAGACAGAGAGAGAGAGAGAGAGAGAGAGAGAGAGAGAGAGCACAGCACATGAGTGGAGTTAGAGGACAGTTTGCAGGAGTCCAAATCCTGATGGGTTCCACTCTGTGGGTCCTGGAAATTGAACTCAAATTGTCAGGCTTGGCAGCAAGTTCCTTTACTCACGGAGCCATCTGGCCATCCCACAGAGTCATTCTTCGTTCTGTGCGAGTATGCAGAAATAATAGAAATGTCATGTGGCTAATAATGAGGAATTAGTGAATACTATCTGCTTTATATCTCCATGTAAACTTGAGTCTTTGTTTCCCTTGCAGAGGAGGTGGCCAAGTTGGAGAAGCATTTGATGCTTCTCAGACAAGAGTATGTCAAGCTGCAGAAGAAATTGGCAGAGACAGAGAAAAGATGCACTCTTTTGGCTGCACAAGCAAACAAGGAGAATAGCAGTGAGTCCTTCATCAGCCGCTTGCTGACGATAGTGGCAGACCTGTACGAGCAGGAGCAGTACAGGTGAGCTCCTGGACATGGGACACGAGCCTATTTGCAAGCCCCTTTGTTTTATCCCTGACTGCATCACTACACATTGTAGTTTCTCCTCTTTGTTCTGTTCATTTGTTTGCACTCTTGGGCATTGAACCAGGGACTTTCCATATGCTAGGCAAGTGCTCCATCACTGACAGGTCTCACTAAATTGCCCAGGCTGCCCTTGAACTTGTGATCCTCCTGCTTCAGCCTCCCAGGATGGGATTACAGACTTACCACCAACCCTGATTCATCATTCATTTCCTTGCCAAATTTGTTTCTCTTGGGGCTGGAGAGATGACTCAGCAGTTAAGAGCACTGACTGTTCTTGCAGAAAACCTAGGTTTGAATTCTAGCACCCACATGGTGGTTAACAACACTCCAGGGGATTGGACACCCTATTCTGACCTCCTTGGGCATTGCTTGACATGGGTGCACTTCCATTCATGCAGGCAGTACGCTCATACACATAAAAAGTAAAAAAAATAAAATACTTAAAAATATTTGTTTCTCTCTAATCAAAATCATTTACAATAAACCAGGTATGATAGTTCATACCTATAATCCCAATACTGGGGGAAGGCTGAGGCAAGAGGATTATCATGAGTTTGAGGCCAGCCTCTGCTACATTGTGAGCTCTAGTCCAGTGTTGGCTGGCCTGGAAGTTGCTGTTTACCAAGCTGGCCTCAAACTCATAGAGACTGGCCTGCTTCTGCCTTCCTGAGTGCTAGGTAAGGCATGTGCCACTATGCCTGGCTTTAAGGATTGCTTTTGAAAATTTATTTTCAGGTAGAAAATTCTACCTTTTCTAAAAATAAAATGAAAAGTCAGGATCTGTAAGTTCTTGGATGTTTGTATTGGAATCAGCTGGATTAGGAGCAGTAAAAATGTCATTTAAATTTTATTTCTAAATTCTAATTAGAAAATCATTTAAATTTAATGAATCAAAAATTTCAAAACTAGACAGTAAAACAATTTAAGAAATGTTAAGAATAAGACAACATTACTTGACTAAAATATTTACTGTAGAAGCATACCCAGTCCTATGCCTCTCATTAAATGAGAATTATAGTATTGTCAGAGTATCTGTACTCCAAGGGCCATGCATTCTTTGGAATTATATCTGAAAATATATTTCACAAGACTATGTAACTTCATCATATCACAAAGATGCTGTAATTATTTATAGAATAGAGTGATTTGTAGTCATTTATGAAACAATAAACTATATTAACAGTAATAAATGAAGACAAAGATATTCTATGGAGGTTACTTTTCTCATCATATTAACTTCTTGTTCTAGTTTGTTTCTCCATTGCTGTCATAAAACACTCCAACCACTACCAACTTAGGAAGGAAAGGGTTTATTTTATCTTATATCTCCCCGGTCACACAGCTCATCAGGGAGCCCAAGGTAGAAACTTCAGGGCAGGAACCTGGAGTCAGGAGCTGGAGCACAGGCCAATGAGAATCGCTGCTCACTGACTTGCTCCCCTGGCCCCAGCTCAGCCTGCTTTCTTATGCAACACAGGCCCACCTGCCCAGGGGTGGCACCACCCACAGTGGGCTAGGCCTTCCCACATCATACAACAATCAGGAAGATGCCCCACAGACATGCGATAGGCTAGTTCAATGGGGGCAATTCCCCAGTTGAGGCTCCCTCAACCCAGGTGTGTCAAGTTGACACTAAAGCTATCCAGCACACTTCTATTTATGTTTAAAAGAATATCATAGTTACTTGCATAAAAATAACAAAATAACAGAGAGTAGAGAAGCATAACCCTGTACTGAGAATCAGTGCATAGATGATAAGTACCAATTTATAGCCAAGCAAGCTATCACTATGCATATGGATCCTACTAAAAGGGAATGACCATTTTGCTCCTGTTGCTTTGTACAGGTGCCTTCAGATGTGTAAGGAACAGGTGGATATATAGCTCTGTAACTAGGCAATGTTTATTGAAAACTGATGAATTTAAAGATACATTTTTGCACCTCTGATAATGCATGAATTTCCTTAACGACATTTGATTTCCTTCTGTCCATCACAGTTAATCCTTTCTCAAAATTTATACTAATGACTTCCTTGAGTTTACATGGCAAACAGTGTCTTTGTTCCTATTTGCAAGCTGCAAAATGCTGCTCATGTACCACAGAAACTTTATATTTCCTTACTGTACATACATTCTACTCCTCTCTAACCTGAACCCATAGAACATTCAGATTTTCAGGAAGAGCCACAAGAAGAACAGAAGTGGACAGCAATAAAAGGTAACAACTAGTGTGATCTTGAACAACTTGTGTTATATCTGAGTGAAGAAATTATCTGCTTGGTCTAAAGGAACTGTCATGCCTGGTTTCAGAAATCAAAAATATCAAAGCTAGCAGTGCAGGCAAGGGGCTGGTTATTATAGCCATGACATTCTGGCATGGTTGCCTAAACTCATTTGTTACCCGATGAAAAGGAACAAAACACAAAGAAGAATCTCCAACATGCCGCCTTTCATCAAAGTTGTGCCCGTGTGAGATTCAGTTATTTGCAATTGTTCATCTGTTAAATTGGGAATTTTAATTCTTCGGTTTATCACCTTTTAATTTCTGGCTAGGTGAAATGCAGTTTTTGAAGTCCAAAAATCAGAAAAGGTATTTGAAAGCAAATTGCTGGTTAGTTATCAGATAAGAAAAATGTTCTTATGTCACCTGTATTTTTAAAGCATGTTTAAAAAATCAACGTTTTCTAAAATCTGCAACATTAGCTAACATATGGCTGCTAATATTTTAAAGGTAATTTTCCAGTTATTTAAATTTGTTCTTGCCATAATGTTCCAGAGAACATCAGTGACTTGAAACAAACAAAAATAAGAAAGAAATCTTAACATAACTAAGTATCCCCAAATAAGAGATTAACCATGCTAGATAACAAAGAGAAAAATCTAAAATAAAATTAAATACAACAAAAAAGGAGAATAGGTTTGGACTAATTCTAGAAAGTTTACAAAACTATAAAATTATAAGCAAATTAGTGTCAAATGGTGAAAGTTGCCTCATCTAGCAAATTAAAGTTAAGGATGAGTTTTTGTATGAATGGCTTTTACAAAATGGACAGAATGTGAACTAGCAACTTTTAAGTTTAAGTCTTTGAAGTTTCAAAAACTTCAAAATTACTGAACCATGTGCTCTTGTGCCTGGGCAGCTGACCTTGATTCCACAGAAACTCAATTTGCTACTCCACCTACAGATAGTGAAAGTACATGGAAACACTTGAAAATTAACATATCAGAACATTGAAAGGAGGTGCATCTACATTGAAAATAATAAAGACTGAGGAGGTTTGCTTGATATTGTGAGTATGAGACATTCAAAATCTAGGAATGAAAGGGCAAGATTATGTGATAAGATAAAGGTGGATCCAACCATAGAGTTCCCCAACTGAAACTGGAGAAAAGATTTTAGCAAAATTATGGGTAAGGCTTAGCATAACAGCATAGTTCCAAGAGATATCTGGGAATGGGTGCCTCTGAGTTTGGGCCCACACTAAAGTTAAAAAGTCAGACTATTTTATTTAGGTATTAATGAAACCGGGAGAAAGAGGGTCCCCTAGAGGGTTCTTAGTCTCATTCATAAAAGAATTTAAGAATGGACCCAAACGGAAGCTTTTACAATTTTATTAGAATCTTAAAGAACAATCCTCAGGGCAGGAAAACTGGTTATCTTGGCAGCTGCCTTGAGGATGTGAATGGTGGGAAGGAGTAAAGAAAATCACGAAGCCAAGCAGGTTTAGAGCCTGCATGGAGGTCAGACACGTGGCTGACTTACAGCCACATCTGGAAGAAGGAAGCCTTAGAGAAAAAGTGAAGAACTACAAGATGCTAGGGGCAGCCCAAAGCCTTAGAGAAAGCATGTTTAGTAAGAAAGGCATGAAGAAGAAAAGGAGAGATTGCACTTTCCTGAAGAGTTCAGGAGGACAGACTTATGGAGACCTACATGGCTGTGGCTGGTCTGGAAGTTTTGCTGGGATCTGAGCTAGTTCCAGGCAGGAAATATTCACTACCTTATTAACACACCAGGTATTCTGCCCACCTATTTAGAATAGCTTAAGGTGAACCTGTCTTACTGGGAATGGTTCTATCACCAGGTAATTGACCAGTGAGACTGGAAAAGGAGGTCTTCCAACAGGTAGACTAGACTTTTTTTTAATAATCTGGACCAGTTCAACTTATGGGGCTTATTGATACTCTAACATTCACTATAATGTGGCATGGTAACACCACATATTTTTCCAAGAATACAGAAAAATTAGTTCTCTGATATACTATGGATGAGCATCTGAATTTTTGCAAGTTTTTATAGAGTTTAGTCAGCCTTAGAAATTTATTTCTGGAGATATACGATGATATGTATGCATGTGTCTATTGCACTATTTGAAATTTGGGACTATATTTCTGCCAAAAAAAAAAAAAAAGGTTAAATGAATTGTGGTCCATTTCAAGTATATATACTATGAATATTTTGTTTTTCCTTTAATAGGTCATCTTTACATTGCCTTAGAGAAATGCTTACGATCATAGAATTTTTAAAGGCAAATTGTAAGCCTATATTCATAGCCTTTCTCATTGTTGGGAAAGGAGACAGATCAATTACCTATGTATCCAAATTTATATATATGTATATGTGTGCATACATATACACATATATACAAAATTACCTATGTGTTTAATATTGTTGTGTCCATGGAATGGACCCCCAAATACCACCACAGAGTCCAGAGGGCATGCAAAAGCAAAGAGTCTTTATTCGGGCTTAAGCTCGGACTCTCCGACTTCACCAACACAGTGGATCTACCTGAGAGAGCCCCGAGCAAGGGGGGAAAGAGCTTTTTATAGGTTTTAGACAAAGGGAGGAGGGGAATAACAGAGTCACATCTTGATTGGTCCAAGGAGCCCATGCCAACATACTTCAAATTGATTGGTCACAAGGGGAATGCAGTCTTAGGGGCTTCCTATTGGTGGGTGCTGTCTTCAGGGCTGTGGAATGTACTGACTGCTATCCTCGGGACCAGAGGATCTTGTTTATTCCTTATAAGGTCTTAACATGCCTGGGCTCTTCTGACATGCCAGGCTTGCCTAATCTACTTACAAAATGGAGAAGTCAGCCACAGTGGAGTCAGTGCAGTAGGTCCCTTTAGTTCTTTTGAGCCAAGCAAATTACAGAAGCAGAAGAGCAATTAGTCCTAAAAGGGCAGGTGTCTAGGGGCACAGGGGAGGGGGCCAAGGAGGAGGGTTCCACATTATGTCTATAAATTCTATGCCTTGTTTTTATCTTTCCATGTGCTAAAACCTTTGTGTGTTTTATTTTTGATTTAGTTACTTAAAAATATTTTAAATTGGTGCTACTCAAATAAAAGAAAGAAGTTCAATGAGAATTGGAGATAAAGAGAAAATTTAGGCATGTATCTACATATATGCTAACTATTAGTCATCACCAGCAATGTTTTGAGATGCTAAGTGATGGCATAATGAGAAGTGGGAAGTCACTTTTCTAATTGTATTATGCAAACTAAAAAGAAACCAAATAAATGATGGGCTTATGAAAAACTGAGTTATTGAGGCTAGAGAGGACTTAATTCATATCCCAGTGTTGTGTGACACTACTCCTGGGGAGATGTGAACAAATGTCTACTCACCCTAGATAGGGAAATAATGACGGAGCAAAGTAAGGGTACCACCAAATTTCAACTTGGTGAAACCACGAGTTTTATTGGAATTATTGCAGGAATATGTGGGGAAGGTTATTTCCAGCAGAAGAAATGACTCAAAGGCAGCTGCATCACCAAAAGCACACAGCAGCATGGGTGAAAGCTCACAAATGCTGAAAACCTGGAGCACACTGCGCAGTCAACAAGTAGCAGCACAAGTGGAGAGTAAATCAGTTGGTCTGAGCTTCTTCCAGGCACCTGGCCTGCTCTCAGCCTCTTTCAGACAGCTAGTCAGTCTTGGCTTCTTCCAGGCAGCTCAGCTCCCAGGAGGTCTAGTCTTCCTGAGAATGTCTCTCCTTAGTCCTAATAGATGTTTGAGAAAGGAATGGCCCAGTGAACCTGATCAATTTCAGGGTCTTTCTGAAGCTATTGCCTTGTTTACTCCTTGAGCTTGATGAACTTCCCTGTAAGGTGGAATATTTCACTCTAGAACCTCCTGCTGTTTATCTCCTGGTAGAACTTTCTATTTTTTACCTCTTCTGGCCTCTGAGGACACATACACACACATTAATATATGCATAATTAAATAAATTCTTTTCTTGCAAAATTGTTGTGGGAATATAAAACACAAAAAGCTATGTATGTTCCACACAGTCTTTTGGTCAATGATAAACAGCAAATATCCCACAAATACAATGGTGATCTCATATGAGCACATGAACATGGGTTGAGGGCATAGTTTAGTAGTAGAGCACTTGCTTAACATGCATGAGGTTTGAGCCACAATACTGGAAAAATAAACTATATACATTCAATTACACAGAACTGAACATTTCTTTTCTTTCTTTTTTTTTTTTTTTTTTTTTTTTTTTTTTCTGTCTCTTTGAGACAGGGTCTCCCTATCGCCCCAGCTGTCCTGGATTCACTATAGAGACCAGGCTGGCCTTGAACTCACAGAGATCCACCTGCCTCTGCCTCTGGAGTGCTGGGATTAAAGGCGTGCGCCACCATGCCTGGCTAGTTTTAGATTTTTACGTGTATGCGTGTATTCCCTGCATGTAGGTAATTGCACCCGTGTCATGCAATGCCTGTGGAGGACAGAAGAGGCTGTTGGATCCACTGGAACTGGAGTTATGGACAGTTGTTAGCTGCCATGTGGGTACTGGGATTCAAACCTGGGTCTTCTGCAAGAACATTCAGTATTCTTAACCAATGAGCCAACTCTCCACCCCCAGAACCAAACATTTCTTATTGCTAAGTAATTTTACCATACATTTGTCTACAATATTTAGTATATTATAATCTAATGTTATATCCTTGGAGAAATAGGCTGTACAATATAGCCTACTTGTGTAGAAAACTATAACATCAGGTTTTGAGGGACTAGGAGCTCGCCATATTTTTGACAAGTAAGTAGATAGGTAAAGGGTCATTGATAAGTAATAAAGATGAGATCATATTGGCTTCTTCTTGATTTACAACAAAAGCCTGAGGGCTCCTCTACCCCGTCAGCAAGGCTGCCTTTCTGTCTGATCAGTCCATAAGAGTATGGATAAGACCAAGGCCAGATGTATCTTTGGACTTAATCTTTGTTTAGAGCTATAAACCTATCAGACTACTCTTCTTAGTTTAAGTTGACCAACCCAAAATTAGAGGGAGATCCACCTAAAACACTTAAATGCTCAGGCCTTCCCAGGGGGACTTGGATTTTTCATTTTCTGCATCCCCTTTTCACTATGGAGAGTATTTTTTTCTGTGT
The DNA here is from genome assembly GCF_000622305.1 of Nannospalax galili. Taxonomy (NCBI): domain Eukaryota; kingdom Metazoa; phylum Chordata; class Mammalia; order Rodentia; family Spalacidae; genus Nannospalax; species Nannospalax galili. The sequence continues at coordinate 1,636,477 of NW_008340588.1, forward strand.
GTGTGTGTGTGTGTGTGTGTGTGTGTGTGTGTGTGTTTCTTTGCAACTTTACCTATTCTTTTCTGCTGTGTCTGCCTTTTAATTCTTTAATTGGTGGAGAAAAAGAACCCAGTTAAGACCCCTAGCTGGGAACATTTTGTGTCAGTATGCCATATATTTACATAATGATGAAATCATTAATGAGGCATTTCTCAGCACATATTCCTGCCATTTAAATGACAAATTATTGACATAGAACAGATCTGAAAAAAATCAATAAAGCAATGAAAGCTTGTACTCTGAAGACACCAATCTTGCTACCCAGCAACAGCTGTGATTGACCCAAGACTGTAAGAGACATGCAATAGCATCAGCCTATTTGAAAAATACCTAATAGAAGAAACTGTAATTTGTCTTAAAGTCTACCTTTAAAGTAGAACAAATATCTTATTTTTGTTATCTTTTTAATTCTTACCATACTATAGCATGCACACTTCAAATGTGTTGGCCGTGTTAGTGCTAATTAAGAATGTTTAGGCTTTTTGGGCTCAGTGATTAAGAGCACTGGCTGCTCTTGCAGAGAGCCAGGGTTCAATTCCCAGCACCCACATGACTGCTAACAACCATCTTTAAGGGGTTACAGGGGATCTGATGCCCTCTTCTGACCTCCTCTGGCACTGCAGGACAGGGCTGCACTTATACACATGCGGGCAATAAGCTCATACATATAAAATTAAAAAAATAATAATAAAAGAATGTTTTAGGCTAAGTGGCTTCCAGCTCCTCAGTAATAAAAAGATGAGGCACAACTGGAAAACATTAGGAATTTGTGATTTGTATTGTCAGGATATCAAGTAGTAACAGAGGCTGATTGTAAAATCAAACACTGAGATCCCTATTGAAACATTTAAGTGCACGAATCTTGAGTCTCATACTTTACAGTTCCTTCACGTTGGTGTATATCAAAGCCAGCTTAACCTTGGGTGAATGGGAAATAATGTTTGATGATTTCAGTTTGCTTTCTTCTGCTTCAAAATGCCTTTATCTTTCAGCTATTCTTTCGAGCATGTCAAGTCCTTGACCACCACATGTACTAAGTGATATTCCAGCATCACAGTTCTTTGGAACGGCTAAGAATGTAAGAGATGCAAAGCAAAAATTTAAAAAAAGTCTACTTGAATATTTTTTGTCTTGATTTTCATTTGTTATTTTTTTTTTAATTTTAGTTTCTTATTCTTACAGTTTATATTTCTTACTAATAAGCATACTATCACTTCTTGGTGCTTTAAAAGGAAGAACAAAGACAAAATGCATTCTAGTCAATATTTTCTATTAGAAAAGGCCTCCTACACCTAACATCATTCACTTTGGAAAAGGGTGACTTGGAGAACAATTGCTCTGAACCTGAAATTTTCAAAGCACTGGCAGAAGATTGAAGGACTTAGAAGAAAGAGAAAATTGAACCCTGAGAATCTGTCCTACTTATTTTCAAACAATCAATAAGAAGAACATGGATCTTCCTGTTCCCAGTAGTTTCTTTGAACCAATGTAGGCTACAGGCCTCTGCCTTTCTTTTTAACTTGAATTTTTTTCTTCTACAGAAAAGTTGTAACAGTATAGAACGAAGGACAGAAAATTCTCTAAGACCAATTAAGATATCATAGCCAATAATATCATCAGTACAATGGAGACAATATTCTGAATATGTGGGCTCAATGTTTTAGAAGGAAAAAAAATGAAAGTCCCATCACTTGAAATTCCTCAATACACATACAATATAACTCTGATATGTATTTGAATTATTATGTGGTGTTTGTTTATAAATTGACACAATTGAAATACACTGAATTGCTTTTATTTTATTATTTTATTTATTTTAGCTTCCAGATTTGATAGAATACCTAGCATATGGAGTAGTTAGTAAAGCTAAAAATTTTACCAGTAAAATTCCCTCCCCTGCTTTGTTTTTAACAAAATTAATGCTATTTTTTTTCTTTGAAAATTCATACATGTATGTAATGTATCCCTCCAACTTCCCTTCTTCCTCTCCCCAACACATCAGTCTCCCAACTCCAGAGGTATGAGGCCATCCACTGGGGCATTGGCAATCTACCAGTGGCCACCCATGAAAGAAAAGTGACCCTTCCTCCCTCAGCAGCCATAAATTGCCCATTTCTCCTTAGCTATGTGTGATGCATCAGGAGTCCTCCATCTCAATGCTGGAATTTTTAATTAGCTTGAGCTTCTGCCAGCATGCTTCAGCCTTGTAAGCTCATGTATGCAGTAGTCATGCCATACTCAGACGCCAGCATTTCACAGCGTTCCTCCATCTCCTCTGCTCTTACATTCTTTAGACCCCCCCCCTTCCACTATGTACTCTGGGACAAGAGGGAGGGCTGATAGATGTGTGCAGTAGTCATGCCATACTCAGATGCCAGCATTTCACAGCGTTCCTCCATCTCCTCTGCTCTTACAATCTTTAGACCCCCCCCCCTTCCACTATGTACTCTGGGACAAGAGGGAGGGCTGATAGATGTTCCATCTGCAGCTGAGTAATCACAATTGCGTACTCTCAGCCTTTGCAACAGTTATGAATCTCCACATTAACCTTTTTCATTGCAGTAAGAAGTTTCACTGAACAAGGTTGAGGAAAGAAAAATCTATGATCAATGAACACAAATATTTAGAAGGCAGTTTGACACAACTATCTCACAAAACATCAATTGTTTTTCCCCTAGGGACCATGAATTCCAAGGGGTCGGTGAGGGAATGAGAGACACAGACTAAAGTTTTAAGTAGGAATGGAGCAGAGGGGTGAGGGAAAGGAAGGGTTAATCAAAACTGAGGTGGGTTAATCAAAACTAAGCATGGATGAAGAAGCCTTATGAAACTTCAGTCATTTGTGAGCTAATTAAAATATAATATAAAAAAGGTGTTTTCTTGGGGTCTCCACTGCCAATCAGGCTTCACCTTCACAGCTTCACGCAATGGCCTATCAAGGCCTTTTCTAGGCAGGGGTACCCCTGCTGAACACTCCCTGGCCTCAGTGGCTCTCTGAAACTGTGGAGGAAGAACTGATGACTCCTTCACTCTTGCATCTTTCATGCCTCTAAAGCCAGCACGAGGTGAATGACAATACCAAGTTTGACTGCAAGTTTAGGATGGACTCCAGCCTGCTTTATCCATTTTAGAAGCTTTTCTCTTCAGTGGTCCCTGCAGCATTTTCCTTTCACAAGTTGGAGGCTTAACTGGGTGTGGTTCTGCCCTGGAGTTTGAATCTCTAGGCCCCTCCTTAATCACCTTAATTTCCTTAATCACTTTTATCTCCTTATCAATGGGATCCTCTCCATCACATGCCAGGGCTCCAACATTAGTCTCCCTAGTGTTCTTTTTCAATCCATCTTGTACATTCTGTATTTCTTTCTGCCACATTTGCTCTCTTTCACTGTAGATCTGCATAGTATTCACCATTAATAGCCACACCACCATTTCTACATTATGCTGTCTTGAAATTTCTTCTGCCAGTGAAATTAATCCATTGCTTTTCAGTTTAGCCTCAGGTAAGCTTTTAGGTCCAGGGCAGACACCAGCCAGACTCTTTGCCAAAATATCCCAAGTGCTGTTTAAGTATTTATTTCCCTCTGGAACTACATGGTTCTCAGCACTACTTTCTTCCAGGCATTTACTAGAATGGTCTGTTAAGCTCCCCTTATAGCAATCAACTGCTTTTCTAGCCCAAACTTTCAACGTCTTCCACATTTTTCCAAAACCCCACATGGTTAGGTTCTACACAGGCAACAGCCACTCTCTGGTACCAATTACTGTATGAGTCACTTTTCTGCTGCTGTGATAGAAACACTGACCAAAGCAATTTACAGAAGGAAGAGTTTATTTGAGCTTACAGTTCCAGGGGAATTACAGTCTGTCATGGCAGGGAGGCTTAGTGGCTAGAGTTGGCTAGAGCAGGAGCAGCAGAAGCTAAGCTCTCACATCATCACACAGGCACAGGAAGCAAGAGAGCAACTCGAGATCCAGCAAGGCTTATGAACTCTCTAAGCCCACACCCAGTGATGTGCTTCCTCCAGGATAGATACACCTTCTAAAACCTCCCACAACAGCGCCATCATCTGAGGACAAAATGTCCGAATACTTGGCGCCTATGGGGGGATATTTTCATTCAAACCACACAACTTCCATTCCTTGATTTGGTACTGTGCAAAGTTATGAAATATATTTTCTAATGGAAATGAGGGTCATGGTTTTTCTTGAATACTTGAAAAATATTTCAGAATATAGCTTTAGGAAATACAGTAGCAGCATAAAATATTTATTACAAAATAATCTGTGCTGTAGAAATGGTGGGGATGCTACACAACTGAAAAAGAAAGACCCCGAAAATAATGACGTAATTGAGCATTTTAGGGAAAATATATTCACACCAGAGAAATGTATAGTCATTACATATATTTAATCATTTGTTGAGTTTCACCAATATTAGAAAAAAAATCATTTCCATGTTCAGGTTTTCCGTATATCTGTTTTTAAGGCATTTATATATAATTCTCCAATTTTCCACACACCCAAGATTGAACAGAATCTTTATAATGCTCAGGAAAGCTCCCTACACACACATAAAAGGCAGTAAGTAGCTCAAATTGTAAGTAACGCTGAGGTTGAAAACATGCTTCTCTAAATCTTGAGTATGAACTATCTCTTCCCACTGTTGAAGAAGCGGAGCTTGCGCAGTTGCACAGTAACTGGATCAAGACTTTGACACCAGCAAACAAGGTTAGGATAAGCTTCAGAGGCTAATTATACTTTCTTCTACAAGACTACCTTTGTTTCAGACACAAGCCACTAGTTTGGGGTGCCCCAGGCCTCCCGCACTCTGAACAGCTAGCTACAAATTCAATGGATCTTCCTAGCTCTCCAGAGTTCATAATTTACTAGAGCAACTCAGCAATTCACAGAACTCAGAGAAGCATTACATTTTGATTAAAATTTTATTATAGCCAATGGACACAAATCAGAAGCAGCTTAAAGAAGACAGAAAGTAAAATTTGGGAGGGTTCAGACAATGGAGCTCCCAAGTTCCTTTCCTGTGGAATCTGGACCCACATTTTTTCTACCACATAAAGGACTAACAAAAATCAGAACACTGTGAAACATTCACCTGACTTCTCATGTCCAGAGGCTTGGTCAGGCTTTCATTACTTAAGCAAGGATAACTGAGTTTTTGGCTGCAGGACTGAATTAAGTCCTCTGCTCCTAAAGATCAGAGTAGTATTATGTGTCTCAGAATCTCAACTCTCTAATTGCAGATTGGTCTTTCTGCGAAGGCCAGCCTGTGTCCTGAGTGATCTCATTTGTAAGAACTGTCAGGATCCTCCATGAGTAATTCCCAAGAATAACAAATATACTTCTGTCACCTGGGAAGTATTTAGGATTTATAGGTGTCTTTCTAGAAACCAAAGATAAAAGCTAGCCAAATTCTTTACTCCATAAAATTAAAATTCATCTAGATAGGTGAATGTATAGTATTGAACTAGTATTAGCATAACTGGGAAAAAAATACTTCCAACAAATTTGGAGAAAATATTTGCAAGGTGGCCAAAAATACTTGAATTTGACTAGTTACCTGCTATTTCTTTCTCTAGGATGACAACAATAAAATGGAAAATGTAATTTAGAGAATGTCAATCTATTAAAGACTTTTTCCTTACAATAGTAGGTGCACATTATTGAAATTAGGATTTGAGATATTTTATTTTGAAATCTATAACATCCTGTACATTAGAGATCATATAAATGCAACACAAGGGCATTTTGAAAATTTACTAAATGGAAACTTTAAAATAAAGTAAGACACTATCAATTCTGTTTAGTTACCCTGAAGATGTGTGAAATTCAGGTACACAGATTATGGAAAAGTTACTTACTAAAATGCACAAAGACACAGGTGAAACAGTATACCTCACTCCAGGGAATATCTTTGCATTAACAGAGAACAGATGGAATATTTATTAAAATGCTTTTACAGAAGGCAGAATGACATGCACTTTAAGAGAAATGCATGCAGATAAAGATGTGGAAGGAAGAAGAGGAAGAGAAACAATTACAGACAGAGCCCCACATAACTTACTTATGGTGATGGCTCACTGAAAACTCTCGGGATAAACATGGCTGCTTAGTGCTAATAAAAAGGCCTCTGTGGTAAATAGACAGAAATACTATATCTGGAAAATATGATACCTTAAAGGGCCAGATCTATTTGATCAAGGTTTGAGAAACTGTTTGTTCTGTAGCTTTGGTAGTATAATGTGTGGGGCAAAGGTTGAAAAAGAACGTTGTGGACATAGAGATAAATAATATAGATAAAAAATAGTTCTAACTTACTTTGTTTCTTTGTTTATTGGAGACAGGGTCTCCTTGTAGCCTCAATTGGCTTGGAACTCACTATGTAAACAGGCTGGCCTGGATCTTACAGAGATCTGCCGGCCTCTGTCTCTCGATAATGAAATTAAAGGAATGCACCACCGTGTTTAGCATCAGCCTAGCTTTGTTTTTAATTTTTTCAAGTTACCCTTTCTTGTTCTAGATTTTAAATATTATAACACAGTCACACATGCCTTTGTTTACATATATACATGTATACATTATAGGCTAGGAAGGATCTGAGGGAAAATATGCATGGTTTTTTTTTCTGAGATTTGGTAACTTCAGTTAATATATATTCTAGGTTCATTCATTTTCTCTTAACTTTTATTTCATTTTTAGAGCTGAATAGTATTACATTTTATATATGTACACGATTTCCATTGCCCATTCATCTAGTGATGAACAACTAGGTTGGTTACATTTCCTTGCTGTAGGGAATAGAGCAGCAATAATCATGGGGGTGCAAATATCTCTGTAGTAAGTTGTAAAGTGCTCTGGGTATATGCCCAGGAATGAGATAGTTAGGTCATATGGTAACTGTACTTTTAAACTTTTTAGGAACCTCCAAACTGATTTCCTTAATGGCTATACTAATTTGTGCTCTCACCAGCAGTGAATAATGATTCCTCTATCTCCAAATCCTCTCCAAAAGAGATGGTGTAGAGAGATGTGAGCTCAGGCTCACAACCAAAAAGACAAGCTCTAATTTTTAAAGAAGAAAAGAAGTAAAATAACTAATGGCAAAATTATGAACATGTTAATTCATTAACTCTAAATTTTATATATTTGACTGCCTCAGAGAGAAAAGTGATGAACATTGCCTTGGCTTTTAATATTTTTT
>NW_008340588.1:1644589-1657119 GCF_000622305.1 Nannospalax galili
GAACACAATGCAAAGTAGAACAATAAATTAAGAGACATTAAGGAATAAGCAGTCATCATCTACGTGTTGTATTACTTTTTTATTGTGATCAAACACTGTGACTAAAGTGACTTATAGAAGAAAGAGTTTATTTTGGTTTATGGTTCCAGAGGATTAAGAGTCTATCATGGCAGGGAGGCAGGACAGCAAGCTACAGGTGTGTTGGGAGGATCAGAAAGTGGTCACATCTAAGAGACATTAAGGAATAAGCAGTCATCATCTACGTGTTGTATTACTTTTTTATTGTGATCAAACACTGTGACTAAAGTGACTTATAGAAGAAAGAGTTTATTTTGGTTTATGGTTCCAGAGGATTAAGAGTCTATCATGGCAGGGAGGCAGGACAGCAAGCTACAGGTGTGTTGGGAGGATCAGAAAGTGGTCACATCTCCAATGGCAAACATGAAACAGAGAGAGCAGCTGGAAGTGGGACAAGGTTATGAACTCTAAAATCCTACCTGCAGTGACACTTCCTTCAGCAAGGCTCCACATCCTAAAGACTTCATGATCTCCCAAACAGCACCACCAACTGGCCACAAATGGTCCCTCATACTTGAGGGACATTCCTCATGCAAACCACCATACATGTATTAAGATGATTTGGAAAGTGGTCTTATGATAAAACATCAATAAATGTCATCAGAAATATGGATAACAAATGTAACAGCTGGGCCAGGACTTCTTATGAGTAGTCCTAGCTAAGAAACTGGAGAAGTGGGGAAGACTGCAGTGAGAATTTGATAGCTAGGGTCCCTCACTTGAGTATTGTTTAGTTCTAGTAAACTCTATGTACATATACTGAAATTTTGTCATCCAAGTGGACCCTGGAAATCTTCTGGCTACAGCCTTGTTTCTGAAATGAGTGTCTGTAAACAGGGACTGTTTGTTATGTGAACAAATAAACACGGTAATGATAAATACATTTGTTTTACTCAGTCATTATGTGGTCATGTCATTTTTTTCTCTTACAATGGAAAAATGGGCAATGATAAAATTCAATATTTTATCATAAAAACTCCAAAAAAACTCAGTATATATAGCAGAATTTAATGAATAGTTACTAAGCAGATTGGAATCCATGTCTTCTGAAAAACACCTGGTGTTTTTTTAATCACATAATTGTTCATTGGATTATTGTAAATTCATAATAAGTTGTAGGTAGTCACATATATCAATTTATTAAGTGAAAATGCACTTTGAAATTGAGTTTTAAAATTTTCAAACTTTGGGTTTCAATAATTAAAACATCAATAATCCTGTTTGTATATGTTTATTTTTGCTTAGTACTCAACATAAAGTTGTAGATAATTATAATTTTTCTTTCTTTTTTACTTAACAAATGCATACTAAGTTCAAATTTAAGTAGCCTAATTTAGAAGGAAAACATTAATATAAATCTTATAATACGAATGCATGATTTAGTAAATAAAATTTTATATATAGCTACTTAATATTTTGCATTAAATTTGATCATTTTAATTTCTAAAATATCACCCACAGATCTACAAATTTCAATAAGGAACTAATGAAAGCATGATTTTTCAGTAAATGTCAAAGCCACAAGCTGCAGCTACTACCTCAAGGTCCTCGACTGTGTAAGATTTGGAAAATTAGTATTGTTAGCCTTAACTGATTTCCATGTGTGGTGTATACCATGGATGTATACTTTTATGTCTGTGTCACTCTTTATTCAGGGATGTTTTCAAACTTTACCCATTTCAATTATCTTTTTAATCAGTGTCATCTATTATATAGCTGTATCTCCAGATGCATGTGTGTATCGACACACACACACACACACACACACACACACACACACTACACACCCCTCTGTGTATAGGTGAAACAAACAAACAAAAGCAAAACCACCCAAAATAAAATATCAGAACTTAACTGACTATTTTTTTGAATTCATGAAATGAAACTTGTTCTATTTTATTCAGTCATTACATGGTCATGTTATTTTTTTTCTTATATTTAGAGTTAGTTTTTTAAAAATAAGCAAACAAACAAAAGATTTTTTGACACCACCATGAAATTGATTCATACTGCAAGTAAGGCATAAGAAAGTGATGCTCAAAATTGTGACTATGAGGAATTCCTCTAGTTACTAATTACTTCCTCTAATTACTTTGCAATTTCAAAAATTTTTCTATCCTACTAGTTTTATTAAAACTTTATTGGATATCCAATATGGAGTTCTGGCCTACTCATCTGTGATGGCTTGTGTTAAATGTCAGCTGGGCAGAACCTTGAACCCCCTGGGAGACAGGTTTCTGGATATGCCTGCAGTAGATTACCTTGATTGTTTTAAACTGAGGTTGGAAGACCCACCCACTGTGGGTGGCACGACTCCCTGGATGGGATCCTGCTCTGAATAAATAGAGAAGAGGAACTGAGCAGTAGCATGCATACCTCCCCTTCTGTTTCTTGACTGCAGATAAGATGTGACAGTTGTTTGCGGTTCCTCCACCTTGACTTCCCCACCATGGTGGACTCGAACTGTGAGCAAAAATAAACCCTTTCTTCCTTACCTTGCTTTTGTAAGAGTATTTCAACACAGCAACAGGAAAAGAAACTAAGACATCATGCTAACTACACTCTTTTAAATCACTCCAGGCATTGCTCCCTAGACTAAGAGATGGAATCATCTAAACATAGCCATTCATATCAAGAACCAAGTTGAACGAAGGGTCCAGAGGACAGGTTAAAGCAGACCTTGAATATAATTGATGTTAAACATTGATACTCTTATATTTTTTTCTGAAACATTACTTTGTACTATAACTAAAATGGCAATATTATGTTAATTATTAAGGAAGTCTAAATCACATAGCAAATTAACACCACATTCAAGCTGCTGAGGGAGATTGTCCTTTGATCTACTTCTGAAGAGTTCACAGATGATAATGCAAGTAATCATACATTTCCATTTCTTTCTGAGAGAAAAAATAGCACCGAGTTCACCTCATCAACCTGGAAGGTAAAGGCAAGCTATTTTCTTAATTGAAGAAATAAGAACAATCACTTCAGAGACTTTCCCTCTGCAGTTCCTTATTACAGGGCTTAATTCAGAAATTTTATAGCTACCACTTATACTCCAATCTGATTCAAACATTCCTAACTTTTATTTTTCTTTGATAGAAGTTTTTGATTTATAAAGATATTACTAACTCCAGTGTATTTGTGAATTTTGTTCACAAAAGGAATTCATCTAAATTTGGTAGAAATATACACCGTATACAAACCATGTGTACTGAGACTAATTCTGCTGTTAGAGAAAGAAAAAAAAAAAATGCTCCTGGAGATTCAGGTCAAGCTAGCAGGTCCTGTGATGTCAAATCAAAATGACTCCAAATGAAGTGTACCACGGTGTTTCACATGGTTAAAATATTGTCATTCAAGATTTAGTAGTGTCTAGATTTATAAGGACTGTAATTTTATTTGACAGATAATTTCTAAAACTAGAATTCAAATTCTAAAACTAGATGTTCAAAATTTTTTTTTAATATTCTTTAGCAGAAATAATTTTGTTAGCACTTTTAACAGAATGTCATTACTGAATGCCTTTGGGGAAGGGGTGGAGTAGATATGTAAAAAATGAAAAGAAAAAGAACACATTTTAAAGTAATACAGGGAAGGGATTTTAAAGCCATATCTTTATTCTATCAAAACACTATTTTGGGGCTACTTAAAACATTTGTGATTTATAGATTTGCATTCCTTTTTTTGACAGACAATTGAACAGGTAGTTTTATCCAAGTGACTAAATTGTATGCATCAAATCATTGTTCTAATTTTAGAGAAATGGAGTAGTTCTAGAGGCATCCAAAGAACTTCACGTTACTAAGATTACAAACGTTGGATATAGAATTCAGAGCAATCATCTAAAAGTGAAAGGATTATTCAGTGATGGACGATCCATAATATTTTATTGTAGTTTTAAAAGTTAAATTTGTATGTGAGGTACAAAATATAGTATAGGTTACAAATACTTTCTAAACTCTGTATCACATAAAATTAAAGTTCATAATTGGGAAAGGAAGCACTCCAATGAGAAAATGTGCTTTGAAAAAGTTTAACATTCATTTTTTTAAAAAAATTAAATTTTTTTTTAACTTGTTACTTTTATTTTATGTGTGTGAGTGTATTGCCTACATGTATGTGAGTGCACCCAGTCATGCAATGCCGCGGAGGTCAGAAGAGGGCGTCGGATTACCCTGGAACTGGAGTTAAGGATGGTTTTTACCCACCATGTGGGTGCTGGGAATCGAATCTAGGTTCTCTTCAAGAGCAATCAGTGCTCTTAACTGTTGAGTCATCTCTCCAGCCCCTAGACATTCATTTTTAATATCTTATTTGCAGACAGAAAAGCACAAAGCATAGATGCTCCGTAAGCTGGAGACTGCTTTCTTAATTTGTGCTGTAACTTACTTTGATTACATCAGATGTAGCACTTATATACAATCAAATCACAACAAAATGTGTTGCAAATGAATATCAGTAAGATGATTTACCTTGTGCCTGTACAAATATACTGTGTGAAATATATTACTGAGGTAAAATATCAGCTATTAGATGAGAACAGTGTGCTATAATTCTGCAAACATTTAAGGATATAAAATATGTGAATCATATTAGATTATTGAAATTTGAGTAGTGGACCTTAAATGAAAAAAAAACAGCACTATTCTTCAGTACTTCATATACATGAACTTTAACCAGATAGTAATTAAGCAGTGTCACTTGTATTGTTGTTCTAGTTTGTTTTAAATTGCCATGACAAAACAATCTGACTAATACCAACTTGAGGATAAAAGGGCCTATTTGGCTCACATCTCTTGGGTTGCAGTTCATCACTGAGGGAGCCCAAGTTAGGATCTCAGGGCAGGAACCTGGAGGCAGGAGCTGAAGCACAGGCCATAGGGGAATGCTGCTTGCTGGCTTACTCCCCTGGCCCCTGCTCAGCCTGTTTTCTTATACAATACAGGACCACATTCCCAGGGGTGGAGCCATCCACAGTGGGCTTGGCCCTCCTACATCACTCAACAATCAAGAAAATGCCCCACAGACATGGCCACAGGACAGTTCAATGGAGGAAATCCCCCAATTGAGGCTCTCTCTACCCAGGTGTGTCAACATGACAACCAAAACTATCCAGCACAATTGTCTTTCTCCGGTAAGAATAGGGTTGGCTATTTTAATGAAAAAATGTCAGAGGCATCAGTGATTTAGCCCAATTCTATTTTCTATCTATGTAAAAGTAGTATGGGGGGTTCCTTATCACTGGTACCTTCTATTTGATGGTTTAACCATCTCCCAGGGTCTCAGGGTCTCTGAACTTTCTAGAATATCAGGGGTGCAACTCAATAGAAAACTATTTTCTCATTTTCAGTTGTCTTAGCAACAACCTAATTCACATTTCTCTAGAAAAAGTACTCCCAGCCTGGGGAGCTGCTCCCCTGAAAATACTCTAAATGCTAGGATCTGAATATTTGCACTTAGCCCACATTTATATATTGCACCCAGATCCCTGACTGACAAGATTAGAACATTAACGTCTTTGGAAAATGATTTACTCATGATGGTGGAGTCCTTTTAAGGCTCTTAGTGCTCTTGTAAAAGATGCCCAAGGGGACCTATGGCTTCCATCTTGTGAAGACACAGGCGGTGGCACCATCTATGTATGGGAGAATAGGCTTGTGACCTACTGTATACTTCCTATGCTCCAGAACTGTGAGAAATAAGTTTCTGTTGCTTATAAGCCACTTAATAATTAGAATTCTGTTATATCATCTTGAAACCTAAGATATTATACTTTAACACTGAAAGCAAAGGTTTTCATAAAGAAATTTTCTCCCTCCTGAATGAAATATAGCCAAGTTCATTTTCTAAGTGAAGATAAAAATTCAAATTAGATTTTAAGAAAAAAGCTAGAGTTATCCTTTCACAAAACACATAAACACACTATGCATACATAATCACTGTAAACATTATATCCATATCATGATACGTGTCTGTGTTGGATATTAATGTTATCCAGAAATGAGATGTTAGCCACTGGCATGAGAAATGGAAAACTGCACCTGTTTGACTAATCCCTGGGCACGAAAAGACACATACTGAAAGTAGCAAAAGTAGTAAGGAATATTGCTTTGTAACTGTGACTCTCAGGAGCTTCCAGACACATCACACTTGCAATCAGTATTGTTGGCTGACTACAGTTAGACTGATATTTGAACACGGTCTTTGTGAAATTCCTGAGGCTCCTTAACCTGGGGATGGTTATACAATAATACTACCCCTAACTATCCTCTCATATTTAAAAACACTTTGCTCAGATTTCATTTGAGTCTGCCTGGTTTTGAGGTGATTTCCATCCAAGAGAAAATGGTGTGGACCGTTGAAGTTCTCCACTGACCTTTCCACTCTCCCAAACTCCTTAACTGGAAAACCACTTGACTGAAGTGTGTACCCCAACTTTGGTGCTCTTGCTATGACATATCCTTTTCTGAATATAAGTTTTTTTTAAACTTTTACAAAAACTTTATTGAGAATTTCATACATGTATATAACGTGTTTTGATCAAATCCATGCCCCCTCCCCCCCCTCCACCCCCCCCCCCCCGAATAGGTAATCCTAAAATCTCTTAAGGATTAGATACAAGCTCCCAAATACTTAGACATTTTTGGCCTTTGGAACAGAGTATGTTGCTAACAGTCCCAAGGACATTTTGACTTTTAACCAACAAACTGGCTACATTTCTTTGGGGTCCTTTTACCCTAAATGCCTCCCCAATTCCTACCTCCTAGTCTTATTATGCCATCCTCTGAAGGGGTTACCTAAATTGCCAATAGGGAATAGGTACACAGACCGCTCTGGCTTCTTCCATGCTGAACAGGGACACAGGGTGAGGCAAAGGAAGTACCCCTTCAGTGAGCCTGTCTAAAAGACTCCCAAAATGCATAACTCTTGTCTCTAAGGGGAAAAAAAAGTCCTTGATTCGTGAAGAGGAGATGTGAAGGAGAAGTAAAGGCCAGAGTAATTAGCATTACAAGTTCTAGACAGGGAACTAGAAAAGCGTCAGAAAAGGGAAAATTTCAAATGTTCATATGAGAGTCCATTGGAGTTTACTGATAGTCTTCCAAAAGCATCCTCCTATTGGATTCTTCCTCATTTTACTTTTGTCCTTCAAGGCTAGACTAGTTGGGAAGAGTGGCTGGATACTCAGATGACCCTGCTTGGCACTCCTTTAATGAATGAGCACAACTGTCAACAATAAGTAAACATTTACTAAGATAAGCATTTACTAAGGTAAATGTTTACTAAGTTTTCTTCCATGATCAAACCTGGTTTGACTGCCATCCATTAGTGTTCTACAGTTCTAATCAATACAGAACGAATGACCAGCAGAAATAATAAAAATTAAAAACCCTTGCCATTTAGTTTCAATAGGTGATAAAACCGTGTAGGCATATAATCTCAGTTTCAAAAATCTTTAGACAGGAGGACTTCAAGTTCAAGTCTTGCCTTATTTGCAGAGTAATTTCAAGGCCAGCTTCGGCAACTTAGTGGGGTCTTGTTCCCAAATGCAAAATTTAGAAAGGGTTGAAGATATAGTTAGTTGCAGAACACTTGCCCAGCTTGGGTGTGAGTTCTTGGTTCAATCCCTAGAACCCACAAAATAAATAATAAAAAAATAATAAACATAAATATTAAATTTGGTGAACTTGAATGAAGGAAATAAAATCAGGCAGTAAACTATGAATTACTTGGAGTAGGGAGAAGTTAGCTGTGGTGCTTAGTGAAATCTTCTTGGAAGAAGAGTCACTGGATCAAACTATAAAATTTTAAAAAGGTAAAACACAATGTTAGTGTCTGGGAGAGGAAAGCTCTGGAAACATCATCAGCAGAGACTCACTGGCATTGTCCCTATCCATGCTCAGTACTGGGGACACTGGCAATGGAAACAGCTACTTGTATGGACTGGAGAGGCTGATGAAGTAGGAAGGACGGTGACTGGTTGAAGAAGAGTGAGTACCAGGACCAGGTAAGAGCCCAGGTCAGGATGCCTGATGTCACCAGAGCACACAGGGCCTCACAATCCACAGGAATTGTGCCTATTTGAATTGCTATATGGTCGTGTGGATGATTTTGATCAAACAATGTGATGCGATTTTGAATACTGAAAAGACTAAGAAACCTGTGTCTACATGCAAATGCTTATTAACATGCAGTGACTTAAAGCAATTTGCTCTCTACTTTGGAGAGAGAGACAAAAGCTTCAGTTTCCAATTTCTGAGTGGTAGGCAGAGGTCTAAATAGTTGAAGATTTGATTTTGTCGCTGTATTGTTGTTTTGTAGTATTCTATTTGTAGATTTGTCCAGCACCCTAGGAACCACTAATCTTGAGGATTTAGATATTGATGCATTTTAAATGGAATTGTTTCACTTTTTCAATTTTCAAATGATAGGATTTATGAGTCTCAGTGAATATAAATGCTTCAGGGTGATGCCAAGGAATATTTGACCTTCTTTTTTAAAAGACCATTTGAAGGATATTGAAACAGCTTCCAGAGACAGTGTTTTTGCAAGTAACATCTTTTAAGAGATGTTACAAAATTTAAAAAAATGGTTTCAATTTTGATTTTTCTGTGGATAGCAACATAAATGTGTATGTATACAATATATGTATATTTCTCTTAATATAGAGGTATACACATGTAGTTTTCCTATAAAGAACATTTCTCCCCAAATTTGTACATCTATAAAATAATAAATCTTTTGTCTAAATATACTGCTTGAATGGTGGTGATTATTTTTATTCATACTGCATAATATAAAAGTATTTCTTCCATTCAATGCTTATTAAATTTGAAGAAATTCACTAAAATTTTAGGAAACTGTGGTAAACTTTGAAAAAGTACTCCTATTTCACAGCTTTATTCTATACTAGACTAATAGATGTCTCTATTACCTAAGTAATAAGATTTTTTAAATCAACAGTTTTGTTTTGTTTCTTTTAGTATCATATGTGAAAAGACTAGTAATCCTTAATAGAACAATATTTAAAATGTAGAAAGTATTGTATAAAAAGAGGATGATTAATTATGATTTTATATCCCTGTTGGTTTGGTTTGATTCAGTGTCTTTTTATTTATTTTTTAAATTACCTTAGACTGTCTCTTAGCCTTGATTGTCATCGAACTTACTATGTAGCTGAAAATTACCTTGAATTCTTGCTCATCCTAATTCCACGTCTTTAGTGTTGTACTTTTGTAAACCACCACATCTGGTTTACTTTAGTGTCCTCATGGGAAGTAGGAGTGGCAACATTGCATGTTATTGGAATGATGTCATTAATTCTTAGTGGTCAACCTGTCCTTTAATAAACTAAATAACTCAATAAAACAATAATTATTTACCTAAAATTGTGCACGAGATCAATGATAGACTCATGCTTCATGAAGAGTGCAGTGCTCATGGACATGAAGATACATGCTGCCCTTTCCAGAAACATCCCTGCAAAGTAAATAGCAGGGTTATCTGGAAAAATATACATATATTTCCAAAATAATTCAGGATATCTAGACAATACACTATGAAACACCAATATCTTTTGGGATTTTAATTGATTTCAAAAGATCAGTTTCTGTGATCAGATGCATTTGTAAATAAAGTTTTAAAATTTACTTTGTTGTTATCACTTTCTGTTTGAAGAATTCCTTTTTGCAAACAGACAGGCAGAAATTACTTCATAATTGCTTGAAAAAAGCTTGACTATAGAATCCTAAATTCAGGATACATCTTTATAATTTTTAAGTTATTAATATTCTATGAAATATTACTCATGGTGGATGATTGTGATTTGCCTCCAAATTCAATTAAATTCATTCAATATTGAAAGATTATATTAGCTTCATTGAGATAAAAGTGTTCTGTACACATTTTTTAAACATTGTTTGCATAACTGCAGATTTTAATTCTGAATAAGACTAGATTGTTGAAGATTCCCAGGGGCAGGAAATGCCTTTTTTCTCATGGCCAAACCATCTCTTTATCTATCATTCTCCATGTTAAATAATTATAGTTCCTACGACCAGCACCAGAAATCTATAAATTCAATCTTTAATCACAATCGAGTTTGAAATCTTTGTGGAGCATGGATTACAGTTTAGGTGCCTATACTGATTATGTTACAATCAATTATCAAATAGAAATTTCTAAAATATACATTGCAGCTAAGGTTGGAATTTGTTCAGAAACAAGAAAATAATTATAAAGCCAGTAGGGCTAGGAAGATAGCTGGGCTAGTAAGTGCTCGCCACGCAAGCAGGAAGACCTGGATTTAATTCCCTAACTCTACGCAAAATCCAGATGTGATGACACATTCTTGACATTTCAGCACTGGGCAGGAAGAGACAGGCCAGGCAGCCTAGCCTAATTGGCAAGTTCCAGATTCCAGTGAAAGACTTTGTCCCAGAAAGCAAGGTGGACAATATTGTGCTAAGAAATGTAATTGTTATTTAAGTTCAGTTGTGTTTCTTAAAGCTGAAATTATGAAATAAAATTTGTCATGGCTGTAAATTTTATGAAATGTACAAAACCAAGGAATTCATGATTTCTTATGTTTAATAATGTCATTAATAAGCTAAAAGTACCTTATGTAAAGCAAACTGTATAAATGACAATAAAAGTGTGCTGGGTATTGATTTCTAATTTTACTCTCCTACCATCATATACCTTCATATTGATTTTTATGGGATTTATAAATGTTTATTTTATTTTTAGAATAGTTTATTTATTATTTTAATTTCATGTGTATGAGTGTATTAACTGCATGTATGTAAGTGCACCCATGTCATGCAGTGCCTGTGGAGATCAGAAGAGGGCATCAGAGCCTCTGGAATTGGAGTTACAGATGGTTGTTGGCTATCATGTGGGTGCTGGAAATTGAACCCCGGTCCTCTGCAAGAGCAGCCAGTGCTGTTAACTGCTGAGCCATTTTTCCAGCCCCAGGATTTAGGCATGTTAGGAAGTTCAGTTTTTACTCTGATTAAAAGTGTTCTCTTAGTGTTTTATTTTTTTTGTTGTTGTTTGTTTTCTGTAACAAATGCTTACTTCTAGCAATAAACTGGTGTTATGTGTACAGTCTGGTTCTGCTTCACCTTAGGAACAAAGAAGGCCTTGTACGAGATTGATTAATTGGATCAAAGAATGAGGAAACAAAATATGCTTATCTTTCTTTTTCTTCCTCTTTCTGCCTTTTTTGGAAGATGTTTTAATTAACCATCTCTGAAGTGCAGTAACCTGTCTGCTATAATTTCTCTATATGAAAAGGTCATGCCTAAGTGGAAAAGAGGGTAAAGCCTACGTGAATTTCATTCTAAAAATGTCAAGCGATGTTTCTGAAGTGCCTGTAATTGTTCTTTTCATATTTTCATTGTGAAAGATTTATTATTATTAGAACTTTAACAGCAAAATGTGGCAGCATTTTGATAAAAGCCTCATGAAAACTGTTTATCTCACAGCATTAAAATTGGACATACTAAGAAGAAGTAGATAATTGTTCTCATTTTGTGTTGCTTCCTATTTGAATTCATATTCCTTTATCACTGGAGGAGAGAGTGAGAGGCCAGTACAGTGTCCCTTGGTCTTTCCTAATGATAACTACATAATCATGGAATTTGGAGGAACTTGTAATATTTACCTGTCTAATTCATTTTGATTCACATTCTTTCAGCTCAGTATGGTTAATTTCCCAGGCACATTAGAAAGCACATGGAAAAGAACAGTGAGCAAACTGAGTAAGATGTTGAAAAATTCCCTGATGTGTCAGTCCAGTTGTATTAAAAGGCATTAAGAAAGGGCATTACTTTTGACCTAGCTTCTGTGGCCAGTGTCCTGTCCTAGTTTTCCTCCAGTAGATCACATATACCTCCTATATGTCTCAAGTGTTTTCTATGGTGTTTCCTCCATGTTGACCAAATCCCCGCAATCTATTACATGCGCAATTCAGTCTCCTATGGTGGGTCTAGGAAGAGACACCAATCCACGGTGAGCAATTTTGTCTCCAATCGACATGGAAAGAATTTCACCCATTCTGCTTGGCTTTGAACTTGGTCACTTTTTCAACCCTCAAGAAATGTAAGATAGGGGAGGTGAAGTGAAGAAACAGAGCCAAATTACCTTCTGGTGATATGAATTGAGTTTCTGATGCCATCAAACCCTCAAATTTAAACTAAAGGAATTCATTTTCAAATTTTGTGGTTTATTGCCTGCATGCAACTGCACCTGGGTCATGCAATGCCCAAGGAGGTCAGAAGAAGGCATCCAGTGCCCTGGAACTGGATGTACAGATAGTTATTGGCTACCATGTGGGTTCTGGGAATTGTACCCAGGTCCTCAGTAAGAGAAGCCTGTGCTCTTAATTGCTGAACCATCTCTTTGGCCCCAAAGTTGTTGTTGTTGTTGTTCTTCCCCCTCCCCCT
>NW_008340588.1:1657199-1668212 GCF_000622305.1 Nannospalax galili
ATGGTTTCCCTGAGAGTATGCTTATGGGTGAGAACAGAGAGCCCTGGGTGTATTTTTTAAATAATGAGAATCCCTTTCTGCCTCTGAGAAGTGTAAAATCATTATTTTTTGACCACCCTAGGGAGAACCTGGTACCTGGTGATGTTCTTGAAAATCAACATTATAAGATTATAGGCTCCAAAAATGTTGGGCCTCTTCATAGTTTTTAACTTTCAAGCCCTTTTTCCCTGAGTCTATAGGGAAGTGTCCTATTGAAAGTGTTTCTACTGATCCCGATTTTACCTCTAATACTGGCTTGAGGTAAGAGTTTTTGCTTCAGGCAAACTATGTCTATTTTTCTTGTTTGGAGGGCAGAAGTTTGTCCTGTGATCTCAACTTTCTGATGAGTCTTAAGATAGTTGAATATTGCTTTGTTGAGCTTTTGTTCTTGCTGTGAGAACAGTAGGGAGTAATTTCCAAGCGCTTTACCTGTCAAACTAGAACTCAGAAGTCTTTAACCACTTCTCTATTCAACAAATGAAAATTTCCTAATTGTTTTCACAAGCTATGAAGTTTGATTCTGTTCCTAAAATGTTTCTTAGAGGAATATCATGTCATTAAATAAGCTTGGCTTTATAAAAGTTTTAAAGATAGAATTAAATTCAGGTCACTAACAATAGTTACGTGCCAGGAAGGTTGACGTAAGACTCATATATACTTTGTACACTAAGCATTATGGTGTTCATCTAAGAGTTCATAGGGATTAAAAGGATGGCTTTCAGAGGCAGATCTACCGGTTCTGCATCCCAGAGCTAGAAATAAAAGTAAAGATCCACTTTGTCAAGTTATTTACCTCCTTTGTGTTTCACTCCTTCAATTTCTTTATTTGGGAACATAGAGACATAGTGTCTATTATGAGAATTAAATAAAAATATTAGCACAGTATTTCAAAATCCTTTAATTTTTACTTTGCTCCTTCCATCCATTTTGTTTGGCTACTTTTTTTTTGTTTGTTCTTTCTAAAGGTTTTTGAAAATTTTGTCTTTCTGGAAACAGGTGAGTGATCCCTTCATACTGATTGCAATTACTTTCACAACTAGAAATTAACCAGATTAAAATAGACCAACAAGTGAAAGATGTAAGAAATGCTGCCAAATCTTCTAAATGAATATTTAGGAAATATTCCTCTTTTGCTAGAAAAAGGAAGTTGTTTTGATATTACAGCAGGAATTTGATCACCATATATTTTCTTCAGTAGATTTTTTATGAGTTTAAAACAGATCACACACGATTTCATTTTGTTTGTTCTAAAGATGATCTCATGAAGTCCAGGCTGGCTTTGAAGTTGTTATGTGCCTCAGGATGACCTTTAATATCCATTCTTCTTGCCTCCAACTCCTTAGTGCTAGGATTACAGGTGTGCAGCACTACACCTAGGCCACTTTAAAAGTTTATTAATTTGGGGGCTGGAGAGATGGCTCAGCAGTTAAGAACACTGGTCATTCTTGCAGAAGACCCGGGTTCGAATACCAGCGCCCGCATGGCAGCTAACAACTGTCTGTAACTCCAGTTCCAGGGGATCCGGCAGCCTCTTCTGTCCTCCGTGGGCATTGCACGACACAGGTGCACTTACTTACATGCAGGCAGTACACGCATACACATAAAAAATAATAAAATATTAAAAAGTTTATTAAATCTCCGAGAAGTTACTATAGTGTATTTTGATCATATTCACCCTCAGATTCTCCCCTAACTCCTCCAACACCCACCCCCACCACTGTACTTGTTCAATTACAATGATACACTTTTTTAAATATTATATTTTAATATTTTATTTATTATTTTATGTGTATGAGTGTATTGCCTGCATTTATGTGAGTGCACCCGTGTGGTGCAATGCCTCGGACGTCAGAAGGGGGCTTCAGATTCCCCTGAAACTGGAGTTAAGGATAGTTCGTAGCCTCTATGTGGGTGCTGGGAATCGAACCTGGGTCCTCTGCAAGAGCAATCAGTCCTCTTAACTGCTGAACCATCTCTCCAGCCCTGATGCACTTTTTTAAAGCTATAAAGTTGCTTGCCAGTTGCTAGTCAATGTCACCAGTGGGATAAATGCTTTTGTCAACAAGAAACCATACTGGACAGCCAGCCAGAGGAAATGAGTAAGTGAGCAACTCAATCTACTGAATATTGACAAATGACAAAGAAATGAGAGATTTCTAAGGGAAATTGATTTATTAGTTGTAGAGACATATTTTAATTTTTTCTTCATTTTCACAGTATATAAAGTATACAATGATTTGTTAATTCATGTAATAAAATTGATAACAATAATTTTAAGTAATAATGTTCATGACAAATACTGATGAGGCAACACAGACTCAGAAAAAAGACGTATGTTTGTTCTCATTTATGCATCCCAGCACCAAATCCTTGTAAGTTTGGTGACGTTTAAAATTGAACTTTCAGCATAGGAGGAAGACAGAAACATTATATTATGGTAATCAGTAAAGGTAATACTATTGTTGTTGAAAGAGTTTGAGAAATTGAAAAACTATGAGTATGATTCCCATTATCTCAATAATGAATGAGGTGATTGTGTTTCAATATTTTAAAAATATTGAATATTAAAATACTATAGTTATCTATATTTCATGTTAGCATTATTTTACTGAAGAGGAAAAATTTAACTTATTTTTAGTGTGAGCTTTCTGTTTTTGTCAGAGTCCATCCATATAGAGATACAAGCTTTATTATGAACATTTCATAAGGCAGTAGGCTGAGGCTCACTGATTTCAGACTTGCATGATAAATAATCCACAAACAGGATACAGAATCCATATAACATGTTGAAAATGACTTTCTTCCCACCTCGGTACTGTGCCTAATCTTTGAAATTATCACAGAATTACAGAGTTCTGTGGATTCATCAACATCTAGTCCAGCCACCCATCTGATGTTCTCTTCAAGATATGATCCAAATTGCTATGCATTCCAACGACTTCCAAATTATCTCTACTTTCAGGAGATGACCCTTTCTGAAGCCGACAAAAGAAACCTCGAGAACAATGTAAGTGATAATTATTGTCATTACTTTCCCTATAACTAATAAGCTCACCACAATTTCTGTAAACCTAATTCATGCTTAGCATGTGTTTCCAAGTCTTACGGTAGTGAATGCCATCAATTTAGTTTCTACCAGAGTGTGCAAGTCTCTGCCTGATAGAAATACCTCATCCTGGATAGCGTTTTCCAGCCCTTCTAAAAAGAGGAGAAAATGAACCGTTAAACAACCCTGAAGCTCTACTTTAAAGAAGGCTTTTTCCTTTTGTCAAAACATCTTACAGGCTTCATAACTTCAGAAATACTTACCTAAGCAAAAAGAGTACATCATACTGCAAACTTCCACAGAACTGAGAAATAAATACTAATATATTCAGTAATACAGTAAAGGCAATTCTCCGCTTTGTTAGCATACGCAGCTCTTCTTTTTCCCCGTTTCATGCAGGGCTCACAGCCCCACATTCTCCACTAATTCCTCTCTAACTACATCACAATAAAACATAACCTATTAAGTTGTCAAATTATCATGATTCCGTGCCAGTCACTATATCACTCATATAGTCCTCTAGCACGTATAAGTTGCACACATGATAATATTTGTATTTACTCATTCAATGTTCATTTTCATTCATTTTGTTTGTTTCTGTGGTACTTGTTTCATATTCAAAGTTTTTCAAGGTGATGAATGTTTCTGCATTAAGAATTGCAAAATCTATCTCACGGTGGCTAGGTACAATACATGATTCACATGGAGGAAGCATGGCCACATTTAAGGCTTAAACATGAACTTTTATAGCAGGTCTTTTTTAAAGAAAGTTTTATTTATTATTTTTATTTTATGTGTATGAATGTATTGCCTGAATGTGTATGTATGTGTGTTGTTCAATGCCCATGGAGGTCAGAAGAGGGTGTTGGATTCTCCTGGAACTGTAGCTACAGTAAGTTGTTAGCTACCATGTGGGTGATGAAAGTTGAAGCCAGCCTTTCTGCAAGATTAGCCAGTGTTCTGAGCCATCTTTCCAGCCCCTTCAGAAGGTCTTCAATTGATCAAAGGCAGATGAACACTTGATCCCTCTATAATAACCAGTCCTAACAAATATTTTCAGAAGGTGGTGGACTAACACTGAAATCCCTCCAAAACATTGAGAATGTCATCATGAGAGGAAGAAAACAAACCATAACCTGACTCACAATTGCCCAAGGTTATGTATCATTTATTACTGTGTGTCTCAGAAGAGTCTAGGAGTAAATTCCTAGTATTTATGCATATGGTGGTAATCTCTGTTGTCTCTCCAGTAGCACATCTATATGATGTCTAGTAAAGGACTAATAAAATGAGAAGCCTGGTGAAGAAAATTCAACAATGGCTAATATAGTGGCAGAGAGGTGAAAGAAAGAAAAAAGGGTAACACAAAAATTCAAACCAAAAGTAAGATGTTTTCCAAATACATAAAGAAATGTAATAATAAGACATGCAACTAAAACTTACAGAAAAATGAATTTATTCCATATAAATTGGTATTAAGAGAACACCTAAAAGAACTTTTCAATAAAGATTAATAAATATGAAACACAAATGTAATAGCCAATAAAAATTATGAAAGTGTATTAATAAGTGATAATAGGATACTAGTGTGTGTGTGTGTATGTGTAGGGATGGAGGGAGAGAAGGGAAGAGAGAGGTAGAAAGAGAGTTTAAATCTGTAAGGTAAGCTGTAGACACCAAGAAGTGTTATAATTTCAAGTAAAAAATAGCTGAGTTCTGTTAGAATTCTCCTTTATAAAAGATTCAGTTCTTTTTAGGCTTTCAACTGACTGGATGAGTTCCCCATCCATGTTATGGAGGACAATTTTCTTTATTCAACTTAATTGATTTACAGGTTATTCTTACCCCACTCCTCGATTAATACCTTCACAAAACATTGCCGACATAAGATTTGACAAAATAACTTGCATCTTGTCCAATCAAGTTGATCAATAAAGTTAACCACAGCAGTTTGACAAAAATTTTCAAATTTGAAACAAAGAAACAAAAAGACAAAAAATATGAAAATGTTAACCAGAACCTTGGAAATCAAATCAAATTTTGGACATATATGTATAATGACATACACACATATGACTCACACCATTTGCATTAAAATAAGAAATAATGACTGGGATAACATTTAGATGAAATATAGTTGAAGCAGAGTAAAGATGTTCTTGACTAGATTGACTAATTGTATGACTAGATAGTGCATACAATTATGACAAGCTCACTCAGAGACTTGAGGACTTACCATGAGATATAACCTTGCAAACAAAATGTTCCTTATTGAGCTTCCCTGGGGGAAATGTTTTCAAAGATTCACTTCAGCCAGACAAACATGGAGACAGCAGAGGAGTAAACAATCCTTGCTTCATTTATTTACCTACTTACTAAATTACTGTTGCTCAACAACAGGTGTATTAAATAACTCAATGTGAAATGTAGCATTGTGTAAAATATATAAGGAAGGAACAAATAAATATAAATGGAGAATCAGCAGAATAGTCATAAAGTGAAAATCAACCAATTTGCTCTTATCAGAATTAAGGATTATAATTTCACAAGAAATATCAAGGACAGAGATAGAGAACAAAGCAATTGAAAGAGAACATCTTCACTATGTGTCTCTGTAGTAAGTTTCTATCTAGAAAGTAGAAGGACACTTTAAATACTAATAACATTTCAGTAGAAAAAAATATGAAACTATATGAAGAAAGAACTTGTTAAAAAGAAAATGTAATGTTTACATATATAGAAATGAGCATTTAATTAACAGAGATGTTGTCACAAGTGATACCTTCATTATAGCCATTAGACTAGCAGAATTCAACAGATGATGTTAAAGGCATTCAAGAATTTTGGGGGCTGGAGAGATGGCTCAGCAGTTAAGAGCACTGGTTGTTCTTGCAGAGGACCTGGGTTTGATTCCCAGCACCCACATGGTGGCTAACAACCATCCATAACCAATTCCAGGGGATCCAACACTCTCTTCTGACCTCTACAGGGCATTGTACGATTCCTTATCATCACAGAATCAATTGAAATTGTACTACTTTGGCCAATTTGATGTGTAATTTCTAAAGAAACTTTCATCCTGTATTCATTTATATTCCACGGCATTTATCTTGTATCTGGCTACATAAATCTCAAACAAAGCAAAACATGAAATGAAGGAGGCTTGAAGGTGATATTTCATCCCTAAATAGAGCCTGTATTGGTAAAATTTAATTGGTATATGATATGAAACTTTCAAGAAATTGCTAATACAATATAGATGTACACTCAACAGGACTAATAGTTTTTAAGAATACAATGCTTAACTAATAAGGTAAGAAAATATTGTCTGAAATATAATGTATATGAACTTAAAATATTCTCAAAAGACATCTTAGAGTATTTTCAATAGTCATGTAAAATACGATGACACACATTTAATGCAGTACAATGTCTGCACTGGGGTAAGAATGAGCACAGAAATGAAATTTCAAACCAGAAAGAGATGAAACAAGTGATGCATTGTGTGAGAACATTGACTACAGTTTGGGGGACATGATACTAATTTTTACTTTTCATATTTGAGAGAATAGCAATGATGAAAGTAGTACTCAGATAATTAGATATAATCAATTCAATTACTATATTTTTGTGAAGCCAATATCAAGTAGACAATGTAACCAATTGTATCCACTCGTCAGTGGATAATTAATGTGTGAGACAAAGTAAGGATACCTACTGCCTGCCCCACTGCTTAGCTTTTTATTGTATTAACAGGGCAATACAGATGTCAAAAAACAACTAAAAGAATAAGAATTTGAAAAAAAGCAAAACTCTCTTTGAAGATAAGAGGAGTGTAAAAGTAAAACGCAAACAGAAACAAACATAAAAATGAACAAATATGAATATATGCAACAAATAAATTATATAAAGAATATGCAAAGAACATTTTAAGTTCAACAGTTAAAAGCCAGACAACCTCCTGACATGGAGTTGCATACCTGTAATGTCAGAACTAGACAGGGAAAGGCAGGAGGATTGACTTTGAGTTCAAGGCCAACCTGGGATACCTAGAGATTGCCATTTCAGTCAGGGATACACAGCAAGTCCCTATCTCAGAAAACATACAATTGGCTTCTCCCCAAACTTAAAATGGGTAAGACAATTGAATGGACACCTCATCAAAGAAAATAGATCATGAATAACTTTTGGAAAATATCTTAAACATCAGTTTTAACGAGGGACTTTCAAACCAAAGCAAGAATATAACAACACATGCCTACTAGAACATCTGGAATCCCCCAAACTTGTGATCCAATTGCTGATACAGATGCAGAACTGTCATTCATTGCTTGTGTGTATACAAGGGACAGACACTTGTAAGGTAGCTGGATTGTTTATTACAAACCTAATAATTATTCTACTTTTAAATAACTACTTAACATCCTTTGCCTCTGTAACCTCACTCTTAATATTTGCACAGTTTATTTGAAGTTTTACTTTTACATCAAAACATGAATGTGAGTTTTTGTAGTAATTGTATTCACAGAGGTTCCATCTGGAAGAAGCCATATTTTTCTTTCATTGGTGAATATATATTCAAACTTTGGTCCTTTCACATATCAAATAGTACTTAAAAATAAAACAATTGATGGCTGGAGAGATGGCTCAAGGGTTAAGAACACTGACTATTCTTGCAGAAGACCCGGGTTCGAATCCTAGAACCCGCACGGCAGCTGACAACTGTCAGTAACTCCAGTTCCAGGGGAACCGACAGCCTCTTCTGACCTCTGCAGGCATTGCATGAAGCGGGTGCACTCACCTACATGGAGGCAATACACGCATACGCATAAAATAAAAATAATAAAATATTTTTAAATTTTTTTAAAAATAAAAAATATAGCAGTTGAGCTAAAAGCTGTAGAAAAACAGGATTGACTTTTGAATGCATATTGCTAGGTGAAAGGAGTTATTCCATAATGACTACGTACTGTATGATTGAAGTTACAGTCTCTGAAAAAGGCAAAGCAGAGAAACAGCAAAATCAGTCATTTGTTATGGGAAAGCAGGAGGAGTGGGTAAGGGCATGAGATATTTTAGGGATTCAGAATAATATTCTCTGATACTTTAGCTATGGATAAATATTAATTTATGAAATACTTATCACAAAGAATAACTTTAATGTATTCAAATTCAGATAACTTAGAAGTTGGGAGCTTCAAGTTGCAATGTAAAATGAAAACACCAATAAATGTGAAGGAATTAAATAACCTCACAGAAGGGAGCAAGTGATATCAAAGGAACTTAAAAACAGTGGCATCTAAAAGAAAATCAAACAGTACATTGGCATTACATTAATTCCTAACATTGCTACTCATTCGGGTACAATTTTGCAGTTCTAATATTGCTATGTATGTGTCTTAGAACTGAACAATTTAGTAGATTTATTCTGGAACAGGACATTATTAATATGTGTAGGTGGATTAGGGTTGATGACATCAGTTTGAATTCATGTTGAGCATAATATACATATGATTTTATGGAATATTTACAGATACTTTTGGACACATGGGAAGTATGCACAAATACTTTCTTTCTGTTATGTAAGAGGCTCTAGAAACAAAAATACTTGAGTAGCTTCAAGCACACAGGGTACCTGTATTATGGTTTCTAGTACCATTCTTCAATTAAAGGAACCAGGACTCCCTAAGAAATGGCCGATTATAGGACTGTGAGAGGAAATATACAGAATTAACAGCAACTATTTTATAGTTCTAGGAAGGAAGGGCTCATATTTAGATTTTACTCCAAAACCCAAACTTTGTGACAGATAGAGTCAAAATTGACATGTAAGAATGGTACTTGAGAGAAACATAGCAACATCTTAATGATTCCATAGAACAACTCTGTATTTAAGAAGAATCTTGTTTGTTTCTTAATGAAATTAAGATATTTATAGGTAAATGGATGGAATTGAATGTGATCATTCTGATTCAGGTAACCTAGACTCAGAGAGACAAATATTACATGTTCTTTGTAATATGTGGATGTTAGCTTTGAATACTTAAGTATGTGCATTTAAATCAGAGTACCTACAAAAGCCAGGAAACCAGTCAGGGGATATGGAAGGCAGCTTTTAAGAGAAGGGAGATGCAACACAATTGGTATGCTTGGGAGATGGGGAAAATGGAGCAAGAAGGGTTAAGTGGAGTTGGGGATGGAAGGGCAAGGTAGAGAAAGTGGTATAAGAAGGAATAACATTAAGGACTTTTGAAAAAGACAAATGGAAACCTATTACTGTAGACTCTTTCTAACATATATACATATATGTGTATAAAAAGTTTAAGTAGAGTTACTCATTAAACATAGGGCAATGACCCTAACAGCCACCATAGGCTAGCAAATATAAAAATCAGTGCCAGGAACTGGGTTATATCTTTTGTAACTGGGTAACGCCCATTGGTCGATGGAGTACCATATGCTACCAAACATATTCCTGAACTTGATTATAAAACTCTGTTGCAGAAGAACCACATACCTGAGTCATAGAACATGCAAAAATTAAACTGGTGCTTACCTGAAATTTTCATCCCTACTAGTTGCCTTTCATAGTGATGAAAAGTGCTTATGCACTCTACTGGGGGAGAAAAGTCATTATCAGTCTTACCAAGCTTGAATCCTGTGAACTATGATAACGACTTGGCTTTAAAGATATGCCCACTGGTGCAATAATGGCACAAATGTCATGAGAGCAACTAACCACATGTTGATTGGATTTAAGATCTACTCCACAAGACAGAATTCATGCCTGACACTGTTAACAGGTCCAAGAACCCAAGGCTAGGTCTGTCATAAGTCCTAAGGGAAAATCTACTACTATTATTCTGGTAAATGGACATAGTATTAAACAGAGTCCCAAAATCTTATTGTTATAGCCATAAATAAGTACATCTTTCAATCTTCATCAGAGAATCTTCTTTCTTCAGTAGGTGGAAATTAACACGCAGACTTACAGCCAGTCAGTGTGCAGAAAACAAGAGATTATGGAACGTCCATTCCTAAATGGGACATCTATAACAATCTACTCTTCCCAAGGCTCAGGAATAAAACAGATTGTATGAGTCAGAGGCAGTAAATGACTCCAAGAAACTGTGTTTCAGGAACATCAGGGCAGTTGCACATATGAATTAACAGTAGCTGTGATTGCATGCACAAGACTTGTACTATATCAAGCCAGGGAAAAAGGAAAGGGGGAGGTGGTTAGGAAGTTCCACCCCTAGTTCAGGAACTATTGGCAACTGATGGCGTCTGTGACAGGGAAAGTCAGTTTTTCTCCAAGGATCCAACGCTGAGGGGCTACCCATGCTTCAAATGATGGCCCTACACCCATGCTCATACTGTTAGCACGGAGGACTCAGTGGATTTTAAATAGAGAGGGTGAATTTGGGAAGGAATCATGGTGCTATAAATAAAGGGGGAATTGAAGGGGAGAGAATGGAGGTAGACTCGTTCAAAACATATTATATGCATGTATGAATTTCTGAAACAATACAAAAATGAAATTATGGTTCCTGGATTTCAAAAGGCCTCAAATATTTGGTCTCTTTAGTTAAACAAACAAACAAACAAACAAACAAACAAACAAACTGTGATGGCTAATCCTGGGTGTCAACTTGATCGGATCTGGGATTAACTGAAATGAAAAAGATCTTCTTGATTGGATCATCTAAAGCCGTAAGACTCACCCTAAATGTGGATGTTACCTTCTGATGGCAGCACGTATAAAAGGCCAAGGTAGAGGAGAACGCCTGGCTTCTTACTGCTTGTCTTCTTTCTCACTGGTGAGTTTGTCTTGCTGCTGTAGACTGAAGACTAGCTGATCTTTTAGAATTTGTCAGACCTTCAGCACCAGATTGGGATTACTGAGACATCCAGCCTTGTGGACTGAG
>NW_008340588.1:1668395-1689312 GCF_000622305.1 Nannospalax galili
GAGAACCCTGACTAATACACCAACCAACCATAAAACTTTGACAACAACAAGATTATATTTGAAGCTTACATGGGGGACTATATGTATTTAATTTAAACATATGGGAAAGTTATCCATACTTTTATATCTGCTCCTATGCAGGAAGATGCAAATGGAGAATGCAACCATCATGAATATTTATATAAATTTACTTTAGTTGAAGTTGAAGTAC
Source organism: Nannospalax galili (assembly GCF_000622305.1). Taxonomy (NCBI): domain Eukaryota; kingdom Metazoa; phylum Chordata; class Mammalia; order Rodentia; family Spalacidae; genus Nannospalax; species Nannospalax galili. Next base: position 1,668,607 of record NW_008340588.1, read on the forward strand.
TTAGGCAGTTTTCTTGATTTTGCCAAATTAAATGGTACCATCAATCACATCTCAATAGAAATAAAGGTGATTGAAACATATTATCAGGTGTGAGTGGAAATCTTTCTTTTGGGATTTTTCATGGTTAACGCACTTATTTTAGGATTTAATAGAGATGTTAAGTTATTTTGCACCTCCAGATAATTGAGTTCCCAAAATATGAAATCACACAGATGTCATTAGCAATATTTTCAGATTTTCAATAACAAAAGTGACCTACTCTCCATCAATTATTTGACAAAATATAAAGGTGATAAAATACAATTATATTCCAACTGATGATGTTAAAACATATTTTATTGAAAACTGATGAAGTGGAGGAAGAGGAGAATAAGATATAATTAGCACCTATCTCCTAGTTTTATAGCACAAACCCACAAATTGAAAAAAATATTGTTTGTGTGACCGGAGAGATAACTCAGTGGTGAATTGCCTTGGTTGTTATTTGCAGAGGACCAAGTTTTGATTACCAACACCCACATTGTGGCTAACAACTGTCTGTAACTCCAATTCTAGGGGAATCTTGCACCCTTTTCTGATGTCTCAGGGATTGCACAACACAAGTACACTTTACATATTCAGGCAATACACTTGTATACACAGACACACACACAGACACACAGACAGACAAACAGACAAACACACACACACCCTCAGGCCCCAGGCCATTGTGCACCTGCCACACACACACACACATATTGTTTGCGGATCCAAGGGATCCAGAGGATAGAACTCACATTATCAGGTTTGGTGGCAGATGCCTTTACCCACTGAGTCATTAGCCCTCCCTAAACCCACAGATTTTTATGCTATCTATTATATATTATAATATGTGTATCATATTGACTTTAAGTTCATATTAGAAAAGATTTTCCTATTCTTGGACACTGCATTTTTTATTTTTTATATTTTATTTATTATTTTTATTTTATGTGTATGTGTATATTGCCTGCATGTAGGTAAGTGCACCCATGTTGTGCAATGCCCACAGAGGACAGAAGAGGCTGACAGATCCCCTGGAACTGTAGTTACTGAGAATTGTTAGCTGTCATGTGGGTGCTGGGATTCCAACCTGGGTCTTCTGCAAGAACAGTCAAGTGTTTTTACCACTGAGCCATCACTCCAGCCTTTGGACACTGCTTATTTTTTATAATGAATTTTATCCTTCACCATCTTCCACTCATGGACTAGGACAGGAAATCACTGCTCCAGTGCTCCAGACAACCCTGGTGTGTGAGACAGAGTCTGCTTACCCCTTCATCATCTCCATACTCACAGCCTTAGCTATGATTGCCCCCTTAGCACAAAAGACCAGACTGGAAACACCCTGTCTCTCTAATAAAAGTAAAAGTGAGAGCCTGAAGTACATACCTACTATTTAGACTGATCATAAACAATCATGCTATGAGGACAGTAAAAAAGAACCAACTTCTACTCAGCAAAGGCAGGCTAGAATTTCACAGCAGACCCCACCAACAAAAGGAGTCCACATGCCCAGGTCACAGCGCAAAAAGGTAAGTAGTATGAAAAACCAAGGTAATATGTTCCTATCAAATTTCGCCAGTCTGACAAGTGTTCTATCATAATAACTACCCAGAGGAAACCCTGGGACACAGAACTTAAAAGAACAATCATAAGCATGATCAAAGAATTTAAGGACTTTAAAACAACCAATCACCTCAAAAAAATCAAAGAGGATAGGAATAAACTCCTGACTGGAGCTAAAGAAAATAAATATACAACTGAATGAAATGACAAAACAATTCAGGATTTGAAAAACAAATTAATGAAAGATAAAGAAATATTGAAGAAAACTCAAGCTGAAATGAAAATGAAATTGAAAAACTCAATAAGCCAATTAGGAAAGACAGGAGAAAGTCTTGCCATTAGAATGAATCAAATGATAAACAGAATATCAAGACTTGACAAAGTCAGACAACTGGACTGCTCAAGTGAAGAATATAAAACATTGATAAAAACACAGGAATGGAATAGCAGGAACTGTGGACCACCATGAAAAGAGCAAACATACAAATTATAGACATAGAGGAAGGAGAAGGCTTTCAGATCAATGGCACTGACAAGATCTTTAATATGATTATAGAAGAAAAGTTCTCTAACTTAAGGAAAGGCATGCCCTTGCAGATATAAGAAGCACACAGAACACCAAATAGACAGGACCAGTAATGAAACTCCCTACCACATATCATAGTTAAAACAGTAAAAACACACAACAAAGAGAAGGTACGGAAGCCTCCAGGAGAAAAATGAGTTACATGTGTTGGTTACTTTTCTGTTGCTGCAATAAAACACCATGACTAAGAGAACTTATAAAAGGAAGAGTTTATTTGAGCTCACAGTTCCAGAAGATTATAGTCCAGAATGAGGAGAGAGGCACGGCGGCAGGAGGTGGCCAGAACAGAAAGCCCAGAGATAACATCTCCACACAGGCACAGGAAGAAGAGTAAGAAATCTGGCAAGGCTTAAGAACTCTCAGAACCAGCTCTCAGTAACATACTTCCAGCGTAGCCATACCTCCTAAAGCCTTTCAAAACTGGGTCAGCAACTGGGGATCAAATGTCCAAATGTTTGGAGCTTATAGGGGACATTCTCATTTAAACTACCACATTACATATAAAGGAAAACTCATCAGATTAACAACTGATTTTTCAATGCAAACTTTTAAAAGCCAGAAGATCTGGTAAGGATGTATTTCTGGTCCTAAATAACCAGATACTCACCAAATCTTCTGTACCCATTAATCTATCATAGTCAAAGGAGAAAGAAAAATCTTCTATGATATAAATAGGCTAAAAGAACTCATGTCCACTAAACCAGCTCTACAGAGGATACTGTAAGCAATACAAAGGCCTGAAGAAAGGAATAGCCATATCTGAGAGACTATAGAAAGGAAACAAATGTAGCTATAATTATAGAAAAACAAAATAAGACTAAGAAAAAACAAAATAAAATGACAGTAACCAATATACATCTTTCAGATCTTTAAACATTCCAAATTCACAAATCAAAGACACAGTTTAGTTGAATAAATCAAGAGATATAATCCCGCCTGGTTTGGTGACACAGGCCTTTAACCCCAGCACTCTGGAGTCAGAGGCAAGTGGATCTCTATGAGATCTAGGCCAGTACAGTCTACTTAGCAAGTACCAGAATGGCTGGGGCTACAGGGACACCCAGCCTCTAAAAAGCCAAAACCAGTGTGTGTGTGTGGGGGGGGTAATTTTCATCCTTTTTTATCTGGAAGAAACTCCTCTTACCTTCAAGGATAGACACCACTTAGAGTGAAAGGATGGGAAAAAAAAAATACTGCAAGAAAATGGCACCAAGAGACAAGCAGGTATTGTTCTCCTGATATCTGGCAAAATAGGCTTCAAATAAACCAGAAGTGATAAAGAAGGCCACTTCACTCTAATCAAGAAAATAATCAACCTAGAAGACGTTGCAATCATAAAAAAAATAAACCCACCTCTGTTGTACCTATTGTGATTAAAAAGAGTACTATTGGATGTCAGGAAACAGATTAACCCCAACTCAGTAATACTAGGTGGCTTCAGTATCCCACTTTCTCCAATAGACAGGTCATCTGGACAAAGAATAAACAGAGAAACATCTGTATGAATTGATATCATGCATGAAATGGACCTAACAAACATCTAACAAATATTCTACCCAAGCACCAAAGAATATACATTTTATTCTGCAGATCATGGAAGTTTCTCTAAAATAGACCACATACTAGGGCACAAAATATACCTCAACAAAGACAAAAGGAATGACACAATTCCATATACACCATCTGAATACAATGCAATAAAATTAAAATCAACAATAAAAGAAATAAAAGTATTTATGAAACTAAATGAAAATGAAAACACAATACAATAAAACCTCTGGGACACAGGAAAGTAGTCCAAAGAGGGCAATTTGTAGCTCCAAGCACCTGTATTAAAAATAACAACAATAAATAAACAGAAAGAGCACAAATAAGTCAATGATAACACTCAATTTGAAAAAAAGAAAAACAAAATACCAAAAAACCCAAACCAAACCCAAACTCAGCAAATGAGAAGAAATAATAAAAATCAGAGCAGCAATCAATGAAATGGTAACAAAGAAAATAATACAAATAATCAGTGAATGTAAAAGCTGGTTCTTTGAAAAGAAAAACAAGTTAGACCAACCCTTAGCCCAGGTAACTAACAAAAGAGAGCAAACCCAAATTAACAAAATCAACATGAGAACTAAAACATTACAATGAACACCAAAGTAATTCATTGTAAGGGATTACTTTAAAAACCTATACTCTATTAAATTAGAAAAGCCTGAACAAAATGAATTTCTAGATTCAAATAATCCACTAAGGTTAAACCAAGAGGAGATTAAAAAATTAGATTCATATCAAAGAAGGAGATAAAGCAGTAATGCAATGCTTCTTGACTGGAAAAAGGGCCAGTTCCAGATGGAGTCACAACAGAATTTTACCATACCTTCAAAGAACTAACACTGCTTAAATTGTTAAAAAAAGATAAAAACATAGGGAAAACTCCTAAACTCCTTCTATGAAGCCAATATTATTATAATGCCCAAACCATATAAAGACACATCAAAAAAGCAAACTACAATTCAAAATTAGTAATGAATATAACAGCAAAAATTCTCAAAAAAATACTTGCAAACCACATACAATACATATCAAAAGGATCATCTACCACAATCAAATCAGCTATATTCCAGAGATGCTGGGTTAGTTCAACATATGTAAGTCAATAAATATAATAAATCATGTAAAGGGATTTAAGACAAAAATCACAATCATCTGAATAGATGCAGAAAAAGCCTTTGAGAAAATCCAACATGCCTTCATGACAAAAGTTCTAGAGGCAACTGGACTCGAGAGAACATACTTCAACATAATTATGGCTGTATATAACAAACTCACAGCCAGCATCATTCTAAGTGAATAAAAACTGGAATAATTCCCATTAAAATCAGGAATGAGACAAGGCTGTCCACTATCCCCACTTTCTTCAATGTAGTACTTGAAACTATCTAGAGCAGTAAGACAAGAGTAGCAAATTAAAGGGTTATTAACTGGAAGAGAACAAAATTATTCTTCTATGCAGATGATATGATATTATACACAAGAGATCCCCCAAATACCACCAGAGTTGTTGGCCAGGGTATTACAAGAGACTATCAAAATAATATGGGCTATTACAACAGCCCCTGATTGCCTCCCAGAAGTTGAAGTTAAGACTCTATTGATGTAGACACAGGTAAGTCAGACACAGGACTTCCAGCAATTGAGTTGAAACTGACTTGGACTCCTCCTTCCTGAAGACTAGCTCCCACAGTATTGAACTGTCCAAAGCGACTCCATTTCATTCTAGTTGACTATTCTGTCTGAGCTTTGCCCAGCTGCTTCCCTTTATCTCCGCCCCTGATAACCACATCCTGCTGGGCAGAGCATTCTCATCTAGATGCACTTGCAGTTTCAGGAGGCCTGTAGTTCCTGTAGTACTGAGAAACTTGTTTTTTTTTAACTGAAACATTTTGTTGTCTGACCTGCCCTTGATATGAGGTAATTGTGGTTGCTGGCTTTATAAACTCTATCCTGCCTCTCTTCAGTGGTTGAAAGTTCTTTCTAGTGTGAACCTGCTCTCAACCACCAGCAGTAAAGAATTCTTAATTGTATCATTACTCTACAGCATTCCTCTGTGACAGACATTGGGTATAACAGTATCAGAAGAGGCTAAGCAAGCTGCCAGGGGAGGAAAGGAATCAATGATTCTACCCAGCTGTAAAAATCTATGAACCACAATAATAAGAGGCCCTGAAAACTATCTCTATTGGTGCAATAATGACACATTCATCTTTAGGATAATCAATAGCTATCTAATCATACTCAAGATTTGCTCAACGGGAAAGAAATCATGTACAGTAGTACAAATATACGTAAGTACACATGGGTGGAGATCTCATTTCTGTCATTTCCCTAGACCAACGTAATCTCTTACTATATTCTAAATACATACCCATACATTTACAGACAAGGGTACCTTTCACAACTCATCAAAGCAGTCCATTTCTGCAGAAGATGGAGACTATACAAAGTTCCATAATTGGTCAAACACAGAGAACATGTCACTGTAAGGTGATGTATCTACAATGCAAGCTCTACACCAAAGCCTCAGGGAAATTTGTAAAAGAGGAGGAGGAAAGAATATAAGAGCCAGAGGAACAAGACACCTGCTGCTAGTTTATGCATTTTGGTCATGATAGGAAATCTCCAGAGTATGGTAGTCTAACAAGATCTGCAAAATGACAAAATCAGTTGACATGCCAAACTGTATGGAGGGAAATTTCACAGGGTTCTACCTCAAAGTGAAGAGCTACAGGTGATAAATGGGTGCTGAGGAAGGGAGAACCAGTTTTCTTCATGGACTAGCTCCCTGAGAGGGTATCCCATCCCAAATGGGCCGTCTGAAGCACATGTACACACAAGCCCAACTAAAGGGACTCTGCGTTTGTATAAATTTATATGTATATATAAGTGTATGTATGCATCTTTTGAACAATAGGAGTCAAAGAAGAGGATAAAAAATAGAGAGAGGGAATGAGGGGACATGGGAGGACTTGGTGGACTGGGAAGGATGGGAGTAATGCAAAGACAATATACATGAAATTCTCAAAAACAAAAAATTAAAATATATTTTAATCAGACTAATGACGATAACTTAAAGCAAATGTGTACTTTCTCTACTTAAATCTGTACTTTAATTAAAATAAAGTACTTGAAATTATTGATACCTGTTATTTGAGAAAAATACAATAACACATTTGCTATTAATGGAACATATAAAATAATATTTTAATATATGTTTGTGACTATGTATATGTACTTTGAGAAAGTTCTATTTTTCAAAATTTATCTTGCCTATGCAAAAATTGGAAATGTATATTTAAGTGGTTAAGCATTTCTTCCATTCATATCATTGTATATTTACATGTACTTTTGAAAATGCAAAAACATACATCTGTATTAGTAAAACTGTGAAATTAAATTGGTGAATTTCACAGCTTTGTGTCATTTAGGTATCCTATTTTTCTCATATTCTCACAAAGAATACTGAGATGGAAAGTGCTTGTTTTACGACAGACTTTGTCTGGCACCCATGAGTGTTCTCTAGGCATCCTGTGGTCCTAGCTAGCTCCAACTATTCACATTCTATTGATGGTTACATCATAATACTCAGTGGGATGGTGAGTATTCAACAACTTTCAAAGTCAATGGAATATTGAGGTAGAAGAAAATTGTGTTTACTAAGTGTAGTAAACTACTGTAGTAGTCTGTGTACTGGAGTGGAGGCAAAAAGTTAATTACCATAGTTCCAGGAAAATCCCAGGTACCAAAGGCTTGCAATGATTTACTCTAATACAAAGTGAAACTGGTTAATTTTGACACAAAATATAAAGATCCATGAATTTGAACACTGGTCATTAAAAGAGAACTTAGAACACAAGAGCACTGACCTACCTCATCTCACCCATACTAAGTGTAGATGGGATGTTGCCTTCCAAGACAGCACTCCCAGCTACCCTTTCTGACTCAGTAGAGGACAGTGAGCAAACTTCTGACTCAAGCAGAGGATGAGGTTCCTACAGAAAGTCACGAATATGCATTGGCAAGGTGAATATATATGGCTGTAGATGGCATCCTTATAGCATCTGTGAGCATAACTTCAAAGCAAACCCTTTTCATACCTGGACCCCTATAGCCACTCTCCTACTTTTTCATTTTCATATATCCTCTATTTTAATATTTCTATTTCTCATCATGTTATCTCTATTCGATTTAACCCCAACCAGTTTCTCACACCATCATACTACTTATGTAAGTGAATGACGCTTGAAGCTCTGCATGTCCTCCCCCTTTAAGGGTACTGGACAAATAATGTACCTGGATCTGGCTCTTCATTCACTGAGTATGACACTTTAAAAAATTGAGACAGTATGCAGTAGAGAGTAACTGTGGCTTGTTGAGAATTGTTTTTTATAGGACTAAAGGCATGTGCCACCACACCTGCCTAGTTGCGATGTTTGTTTACCAGGAGTACAACGTACTTTGAGATAACTCATTCCTCCAATTTTACTTTCTCTTACCATTGACTTGTTGAGAATTCTTACCAGTGACTCGCCTTGCTGATACTAGTGACAGTTCTGAGAAATCTTCTCCATTTATGAGTAGCATTTGTCAGCAGCTATTCACCCCCCTTACTTGGCTTCTATAATAACATACTCTCCTTTCTCTTCTTTAAAATTCTGTTTATAATTTGAGAATTTCATACATGCGTATAGTGTGTTTTGATCAAATCCAACCATCATTTCTTCCCCTTCAGTTCCTCCCTTATCCCCCACCACATTTTCCTCTGAACTTCATATGCTTTGGTGGGGTATTTTTGTTGTTCTTTTTATTCTTTGAGAATTTTATTCAAGGCACTTTAATCATATTTAATTCCTTTCCCCAATTTCTCTCAGTTTCACACCTTCTTTACCTACCTTATTTTGTTTCCTCATTCAAAAAAAAATTCATCCTGTCCAATATGTGCTATATGGCTGTCCACTGGAGTGTGGGCCACCTACCTTTAGGTATATGGCTATCCACTAGGGTATGGTCCACCTACCAGGGACCACACTCTTAAGGAAAGTGACTCTCCCTTTCTCAGCAGCTAACAATTGTCAATAGCTTTTCAACTAAGGGTGGGACATCATGCCCACCTGCTTTCTCCATTATGGCATATGCCTACTGTCACAACCTCTGTCTTGTGCTCATATGTGCAACTGCTCTATTGCATACAGAAAATGCCCATGTGTTTCATTTTTAAACTCACGGTGTCCACTTTAGTGTCTTGTATGGGGCTAATTGTAGGAGTATTTACTGGAACATGTGTCACCTTTCTACAACCACATCACCTAAGAAAATATTGGTCATTGATGTCTATTTGCTGTTTTTAGTGATTTTTGTGTCCATTGTATGCTTTTGTTAAGTTTCATCTTTTAGTTCTCTAAACCTTTGAATTTCTTAGAACTCAGAATCTGGCTACTTTTCTCTCTAGTTTTCAACATATTATTTTGTTTTCTTTCCTTCCTTCCTTCCCTCCTTCCTTCCTTCCTTCCTTCCTTCCTTCCTTCCTTCCTTCCTTCCTTCCTTCCTTCCTTCCTTTTTAGGAAGCAGGGTCTGCCTATATCCTCAGTTGGCCTAGACCTCACTTGTGCAATAGGCTGGCCTTGATCATACAGAGACACATCTGCCTCTGCCTCTTGAGTACTGCCAGGATTAAAGGTATGTACCACCAATCCTAGTGCATTTTCAACATTTTCTTTTTGAATACAAAATTCAGCTTCAGATTCCAATATTTGGTTGTATGGCAGGGTGCCCCAAATGTGTTCTAATCAGAAATCTTGCTTTCACCACCAAATCTTATATTAGGACATTTTTCCTATTTTATCAGTTGTATTCAATTCTTCCTATTGGTTAGACAAAAATACTCTTTCTTCACTACCTGCCATTGCCAATCCAAGCAAATTCTACATAATACACCTTGAAGGTAATTCTTGGAATCTGTGGCTATAGATGGTATTTAATGCTATAAAATCCAGTGAGCTTATCAAAAAGGTGTATGTTGATGGAAGAAAAAGGATAGGATGCTGAAAGTAATGACATCATCGGGTGTATAGGCAAGCAGAAGGAAATATACCCTCTAGTTATTAACATATTTTACTTATTTTCTATTTTATGTGTATGAGTGTCTTACCAGCATGTAAGTGCATTTGTGTGATGCAATGCCCATGGAGGTCAGAGGAGGGTGTTGAATTCTTCTGGAACTGGAGCTATGGATGGTTGTTAGTAACCATGTAGGTGGTGGGAACTGAACCTGGGTCCCCTGGAAGAGCAGCCATTGCTCTTATAACTGCTGAGTCACCTCTCCAGCCTTTATTCTGTATTTATTGAGCTTTTACTATTTGCCAGATAATGTCACATACATTAAGTCCTCTTAATACTCAGCCTTGTCAGTATTAGCTATCCACATCAAGTTTGGTTTCCTACACAAAGAGACTCTCAAACATCCTGTGTTTCTCAACAGAATTTGTGGCCGGCCCTTCTCCAGTGCATATCAAAATTTCACTCTCTATTCAGAAGCTTTTGATAGTAAGAACTGTGCAGTGTTCCCATGAAAGTGAGACTATTTCCTTTTTATCACTTCATTTGCTTTATATTAGATCCAAAGAGATTTTCTCATGCCACTGATATCACAGAGCTTTCATAGAAACAGCCTACTCTATTCTATCTGCAGTTTCCTTTCCTAGGGAATCAAGTATATCTCCAAGGATCTCACTGTCAATGGTCTGATAAAGGTCACTGTATTACACCCAACTTTTCTACTTTCATTAATCTAGGTTGGTTTCCTTCCAAGGAAGTTTGAATGAAAGAAGTTATACCTACCAAGACTGATTGATAATTCAATGATGTGGAGAGCACTGTAAGTCCAGAGCCAATTATCTTGGTCCACCTTTAGCTCCCTTAATGGCCACTTATTGACTACTTCTTTATGTGACCTAACAACCTGTGAGCATGAGGTGTATTCTTTGGAACGCATGATCAAATATGTAGCTTCCGACAACCCAAAAGCTAAGAATGTCATTAGATAACGTCTGGGACCTATAACAGAGGTCCACTTTGTTCTAAATCATCTGCCTGATGCTTCCACCAATCTATTTGAAAAATGTTTTGATTTATGAATTAACTTGTTCTGTTGCTATAAAAAACTTCATGACAATTCTGTTATACTGGAACATGGAATTTGAGGAATCCCAAATCTGTGCCCTGGGGCCATGGTCACTCATATTTGTCCTACAATAAACAACCCCTGAGCCCCTTTGTGGTAAGAGATGTTTCTTGAGTTGACAGAAGTTACCAAGTCCTTTAGGTAAATAAATCTATGCTGGAACTCCAGATTCTGACCTAATTATTATTGCAATATTTACTAAAAGCCAGTTAGTTATACAATAGTTATAAGTTTGCACAACTTGGAGCTTTCACTCTGGTCAGAGCACCTGAATTGTCAAGTCAACTTGAAAAGTCCTGTCTGGTCTGACTCTGAATTTAAACAGAATTTGCCTTGTCTATCCTCCTGAGTTCCTTTTCATCTCCTAATTTTCCTGCTGCTCACATTCGATCCCCTTCACGATCCTTGATTTTTTTTTTTTTTTTCCTCTGCTGGTTGTTAAGGCAAGACACAAGAGTATTATTTGAATCTTAGTTTGAAGTTTAGTACTGAGGTTTTCCTTGCTAGCATGCCCTTTGATATTGACTTGCCACTGGAGGAATGACATTAATGATAACCCCCCACTTATTACTATTTTAAGTGTTTTCTTCATTTACTATAGTCTGAAGAGCTGAAGACATACTTTAAAAAATGACAACTGGTAATTTATCTTCCCTGCAGCCCCTACAGAGAAGCATCAATATCAGAGGTCTGTTGTGAGCTGAGACTGTCTCCCCACATACTACAGAGAAGCCTCTAAGGGAACTTTGGCAGCTTCTTGGGAATTTTTTCAGTAAACAATCAAGGAAGGGTTTCAGATTAGAGACAAAGATTAGAAAGGGAAAGTTAGATTTGGGGAGTAATTTATTACATCTGTAATGTGAATAACAAAAATTAATCGGCACTCTTATGATGCATATACAGATAGTGTTTAAAGCAACTGTGTAAAGTTTATTAATCTTTGCATTGATAAAACAACTTCTTTGCTCAGTGTGGCAGTGGTTCTATATTCTATTCCCTAGATAATTTTCTTATTTTTTCCTAATTTAAAATATGAGAAAACTGAAATAAAGAAAAATATTTGTTTGTTTGTTCTTGAGACATTGTCTCCCTGTAGTCCCCGCAGGCTGGGAACTCATTATATAAACCAAGCTGACCTAGCTCTCATAGAGATTTACCTGGTCCTGCCTTCCAAATGCTGGGATTAAAGGCATGTACCGCCATGCCTCCCAAGAAGAATCTTTTAAGTAATTTATTTTTATGCTAAAATGTTTGTTCTGTGAATACTTGTTTGCTTAGCTATATGTTGATTATATATTATTTGTATTTGACATTGTCTGACATTTTCCTTAATATTGGATCAGAAAATTGAGGCTAGATTGGGATTAAAAGTTTTGGGATATGACATTAAAATTAAGGATTTTGTTTCAAGATTCAGATTTTAGATTTGTGATTCTTTGATCTAGTAGAAACATATTGTTCTTTTATTTTTCATTTTAACACTTACCTATTGATAAATAATACTGGTTTGCTCATTGTCTAAGACTATGTGGAATTTTAATGGCAATTTAATAGAAAAAGGTAAAGAAGATTCATTAGGATATACATCATATATATGATACATAGGTGAAACACGGGTACCAAATAAAGTATAAATGATACATAATACAAGACTCAAGTAGTAGGCATTATTTTTTAAGGAGTGACACCTAATCAGAGATAAGAATTGGGCTAGAAATTATATATGAAATAATGGAATTATATGTCTTTTAAAATAATATTTTTTGCTTGAAAATTTTATACATTTCTTCCGTGTATTTTATCATATCACCCACCACTACCTCCTTCCAGCTCCTTCCACACCATCTCTCTCTCAACTTCACACCCTTTCATACTGTTTTTAAAGCCCCCTGAGTCCCATTAGTGCTGCCAATATGTGCGTGAGTGTTTGGCCCTTCACTGACGCACGGGCAGCTACCAGAGACCATGTCCCTGGAGGAGAGTGACTCTTCCTCTCTCAGCAGCCATCAACTGCCACCAGCTCTTCTGATAGAGATGGGACCTCGGGGCTCTCACCCAAGGGAGTTATATTTTTTGAAAGAAAGAATAACAGATACAGAGATATACAAGCTAAATAAATACATTTTACAACTAAACTAAAATTGAATATGGCTGGTGGGCCTAGGGTATAAAGAGAAAAGTTCTTTAGGAAACCAGAAAGCTAAGCGAATAGGTCATCATAAATATATTCATATCATGATAAGGGCATTAGGGTTAATTTCACAGAGAACTTGAATTGTAAATGCAGGGGTATGTATAATTTGTAAGCTAGAAAAAAGTTTCCTATTTCTATCTAGAGTTTAGAATGGAAAGGAGCAGACCAGAGGAGGAAAACTATATAAAAAGGCTTACTAATAGCTTAGGAAATATTTAATGTTGGCTCCAATGACCCGTCTGCATGTTTTGATATATAATTGCATTCTAATATCTGATGTTTTTGATTTTCTATATTGTATAACACACATGACATTATATCTGCCATGTTAATTCTTGCATTCACTAATTCCATTTCCTAATTTTTCCTAATAGTGAAATTTTGAGTGCTATATCATTAATTTATAATATTTAGTTGGGTATTGGAGAAATATATATATCTGATTTGTTAAATATTTAACCAATATATGATTAACCAGGTAAATTCTCAATTTATGTTGAATCAGTAACTGAATAAATGAATATTTACAAAGGAATAAGTTGATAGCATTGTATATATCATATTCCACTCAAAGTTTCAACATCTTTTAGTATTTCCTATTCATTAATAATCCTAGAATTGATCAGAGTATTTATTTATTTATTTATTTAATATGGTGAAAAAAATCTGTGTTCAGAATTAGAAAGTTGGACTGCTTAGATGGTCCCAATTTTGTTGACAACTTCCAAAGCACCATAATCAGGAGCCAGTGGAAAATAGACCCTTCTCCCTCAGTTCTGATCAGGATACTGACTTGGGCCATATCATCGTAGAGTTTCTTCACAGCCCGTTTGATCTGGTGCTTGTTGGACTTGACCTCACTATGAACACAGGGTGTTGTTATCTTCTACCTTCTTCACAGATGACTCATTGATCAGGGTTAACTGGATGGTGGCAGAGTGGTCAAGCTTGTTTCTCTGGAGGTGCTCTTGCAGGGTAGTGGGGCTGCCTCTGGAGCCGCAGGGTTTTGGGCCTCCAGTAGGGGGTGACACTCGGATCTTCTGCTTTTTGTACCTTGGACACCTTTGCATCCTGCCTTCTCGGCTTTCAGTGCCTTCACTTTGGCCTCCGCAAGAGCTTCCTTCTTCGCTTTAGGTGCCTTCTTGTCAAAAAGGACCAAAGCATTTTAATATGTTTATATAAACTGGATAGATAATCTTAAGAAGTCTGGAGTTTTATCATCCACAAAATGTAATAAATTTGACATGTTAGGTGTTAGAGTTATACATCTGATGTTTCAATATTTTATTAAGTTACAATATAGTTTTAAAATTCCTGACATAACTAGAATTTCCAACTGATATTAAGGATTTGAGTGCTTCTTTGGGTACTTTAATTACCTGTTACCTAAAAGAAGGGTGGCTTATTGTAATGACTCGAGTTTCTTATGCTGAAGATGTGAAGATGGGCGCTGGAGGCTTTGCCGGAGGGAATGGCACGTAGTTGGTGTTTGACAGAAGATAGTTTTAAGTGATAAATAATTTTAGATGCAACAATATTCTGAGGGAAAATTTCAACCCTATAAAAATCATACTGTAGAAAAACAAGATAGATAAATGACAAATTGTTGCATAGAATGCTGCTGTGGACATGTCAGTGTTTACTGTGTAGAGATGGTTTATAGTGAAAGTTTTATTTTTTTATATTTGGAAATACACAGAACCATAAAATGTAATGGTTGGTTTAACCTATAAAGAGTTTTCTAATCAGTTGGTTCCTGACAGAAGGTAAAAATTGTATCTTATGAAAGATTTACTTTATTCCTCTCCCTTTAATTTTCAGAGCTCAACGGTGCTTTGAAGATTCTAGAGAGAACCTGATAAATTCTCACAGCATCATATAGAAGTGATACGAATAGAAAACATACCAAGAAAAAACCAACTTGTTTGCACATGCTTCTAGGTTTTATTAAGTCAGCACCACATTTCTATTGAAAAGGATGGAAATTATTGTAACAGAACTGAATTTATGCATTGAGTTAGCAATTTACTCTCCATGATAACATGAAAAAATTCATAAAGTAATTAAATGTAGCATTTATAGTTTGCTGAATAATTTAACTGTCTAGTAATTATTAGCATAGTTATAAAAGGACACAAACAACTGTGTGGCTCAAATATGTGATTATGTGCAATATATTCCAAGCTGGCACTCACTGAACATATTTTGCTGATTTTACAGCAATTAATAAATGCACAGTGGAGCTGTGCTGAAAGCAGTAAGCGATGTTACAGAACTGGTGTGTTTCATCGGCATGTACTCACATGGGTCCTAAGCTTTGTAGTATTGGCCATTAGTACATCTAAATGTAATTTAATTTACCAATTGCCTTTTATTGTGTAATGAAAACACTGGTGATAGTCTTCTATGAATGATGCCAGAGTCTCTAATTGGGTTCATGTCCCAGTACATTCATCTATTTGGATGACTATAACAAATGTGTCATATACTGTACAGCTTAAAGAGCAAACATTTATTTCTTAGAGTTCTGGAGGCTTGGAAGTACTAGACTGAGGAACCAGTAAATTTGATGTTTGACAAGGGCCTATTTTCTGATCAAATATGTATATTTTCTCACTGTGTGGTCACATGGAAGTAAGCATGAGGGCACTCTTTGGGACCTCCTTTGAGAGCCTGTTGGCAGGGTCTTCTGGGAGAACCTACATAGTGACTACATGTCCTACATAGTGGCTACATAGTCTACATAGTGACTCACATGTCCTTGACTGAAGAATGCTCCTCGTCTGTTGGAGAAGGTTGCTCTCTAGTGAACTGTGCAATTTTGGGAGGGATGCATGTGGAGTGGTGAGGATGTAAGGGGACAGCCACCTAGCCACCCAGATAATCCAATCTGAATTGACCCTGGAGATCAATGGGGTGATCTATGTAGTAGCCAGATCCTCCTCACATCCTCTGGGGTCTCCTTTGTACAGGCAGTAATCCTGTTCATGAGTGCTGTCCCCTTATGATGGAATCATTTCCCAAAGCTGTCTCTAAGAGCGTCACATAGAGGATCAGGTTTCAGTGCACATGTACTGCAGGGACACAGACATTTAGTCTATTTCATTATTGTGAGCAGGCTGTATGTTCACACTGACTTTTCCAAGTCTATGTTAACAACAATAATGATGATGATAACACTGTGTGAAATGATGAGGGATATTTACAAGAATGCAACCTCAGCCATGCAATCACCCTCATTTCCATTGCTAGCTATCTCTGAGGAAGACCCTATCAGGCATCATATCATGTAAACAGTACCTCTAAGAATATTTCTTGATAGCTCCTCAGCAAATCATCTCCTGGAGTCATTGTAAGTTTCTAAGTACTAGGGACTGGAGAGAGGATTCAGTGGTTAACAGCACTGGGTACTCTTTCAGAGGACTGGGGTTTGGTTCCCAGCACCCACATGATGACTGAAAACCATCTGTAACTCCATTTTTAGGGTATCTGAATTCCTTTCCTGATCTCTGACATTATTGCACAACACAGGTGTACTTACTTGTATATGCAGGTAATATATTCATACACATACAATAAAAAATAAAAATATATTGTAAGTCCTTAAATACTATTTATACTACTTTCTGTATATTTAATTTTTAATTGATTTTTTGTGGTTTTAATACAATATAGTTTGATGGTGTTTAGATTCCCACCCTTACCTGCACCTCCCCCAACTATATATGGCCTATAGAGTCTGATTTGTGTTCTCAAATATTCTTCAGTGTGTGTCCATCCACTGGTTACACCAAGAGTATCATTCCTGTCGGACATAGTCCTTTCCCCTCCTGGCAGCCATCAAGTGCCAAAAGTTTCTTAAGATGGGTTGGGATTTCTTACCCACTTCCCCATGTCTATGGTTTTGTCTGGTTTGAGCTTGCATAGGAGTGTTACATGCTATCAACACTGTTGTGAGTTTGAATGAGTCACTGACCAGCTGTCTGGAAGACTCTGTTTCCTAGTGGTCATCTACTCCCTTCTACAATCTTTCCAAATCCTCTTCCACAATAATTCCTGAGCCTTGGGAGGCAGAGATTTAAAATAGTTGTCCTATTCAGTGATAAGCACTTTGCAACCTCTGGTTCTTTGCACATTTGCCAATTGTGTGTTTCTATGTTGATCACCATCTACTGGATAAGGAAACCTCTCTGGTGAGAGTTGAGAGATGCATTCATCCTATGTATAGAGGTTGTGCTGAAGATGGGTCACTTAGGGTTAAGCATATTACAGACACTTACTCTCTGTGATTGACCAGCTCTGATACTCTGTAATAGTCTCCATCTGTTACAAAAATAGCTTCTTTCATGAAGGGTGAAAAGTATACTTGTCTGTAAACATAAGCATGTATATTTAGAATAATTAAGAAATTATGTTGGTGTGGAGATGTGGCAAAAGTAGTGTTTTCTCTAGGATCTATGACCTCTCTAGTCTGTGTATTTGCTTATGTTTAGAGTACCACACATGAGTTCCCTCCCATTGAGAGAGCCTTAAATTAGACAGCTGTTGATTACAAGATAAAAGTTCCTCTGCTTTAGCAACAGAGGTAGTTTGCTGATCAAGTCGTTACTTATTAGGTTTTACAACTGACTAGAATCATTCGTTGGTTTTCTACCTTGGTAGTTTACATGGTATCCTCTGATGCTATAAGAATTAGTTTTGAAAGAGGAGGCTTCCAGGTCAGTTCCAGATCAGTTGCTTTAAGTTCTGTGTCTGAAGTGTAGCCTGTCTTCATCAATAGGGTCTTCCCCGTAAGTTCTGGGAGGTGATAAAGGGCTGTAACTATAGTCTGTTCTATTTTGGAAGTCTCTTGGATGATTTTTCCTGTCTGACACTCTAATTTCTGGTATGTAGCCTTCAGCTATACATATACACTCATATATTTCAGTAGGTTTTGAACTAAAAAATTTTCCTCTGGTTTTTCACATCATCTAAGCATTATTTCATCTCTCCTCTCGCTCCCCCTATATAACCTTCCTTACTCGCTTCCCAGTTAAAGTACTCCTCTTTTCTCTATTTCTCCCTTAATAACACCTAATACTATATGCCTATCTTGAGCGCCTTCTTAGCCTTTACCCCCATGGTTCCTTTCCACTTTCCTGACTCCTGTGGTTAAATCAGGATATATACTCAAATCTAGGATTTTGAAACTAAGGAATAACAAATGAGGAATAGCATATGTCTCTTGTTTTTCTAAGCATGTGTTAGTTTGCTTAATATAACTGTTTCTAGTTCCATCCATTTACCTCAACTTTCATGATTTTGTATTTCTTTACTGCTGAGTAGAATGCCATTTAGTAAATGTACCATGTTTTCATTAACCGTTCAACAGTTGAAGGGCACTTACGTTGTTTGCACATTTTAACTATTGTGAAAAGAACCGTAACAGACATGGCTGTGCAAGTACCTGTAGTAGGATGAGTCTATGCCAAGCAGTGATTTGCCTTGATCATATGTCAGATTTATTTTTACTTTTAAATATTTGTTCATATCGATTTTCATAGTGGCTACACCAGTTTGCAATCCTACCAATAGTGGATGAAGGATCCCTTTCCCCTCATCCTTGTCAGCATTTGGTGGTTGTTCTCTGAATCTTAGCCATCTGACAGTGTTAGACGAAATCTTAAACTACTTTTGTTTGTCATTTCTGTATCCAATAAGGATGTTAAACACTTAAAGGTATTTCTTAGCCACTGCTGCTTCTTCTTTGGAGAGGTCTCTGTTCAGATTGATAGCCCATTTATTAAATGGACCGTTTGTTTTCTTCTTTGGTTTGGAGTTCTGTGTGCATTCTTGATAATCTTCATTCTAATGAATAGCTGGTGAAGGTTTTATCCCACTCTTCAGGCTTCTTCTTTACTCAATTGGTTGCTTACTTTGCTGTACAGATTTTATGTAAATCAGGTCCCATTTTTGGATTTTTTTAACCTTAATTACTGAGCAACTGATGTCTGACTTAGAAAGTCCTCTCCTTCACCTATAACTTGTAGGACACTGCCCATGTCTTCTAACAATTTTAGCATTTCAGGTTTCACATTGAGGCCTTTGATCCATTTGATGTCGACTTTTGTACAGGGTGATAGATAAGGGACTGACTTCGTTCTGCAGGTGGAGATTAAGTTTTCCAGCACCATTTGTTGAATATGCTGCCTTTCCTCTAGTGTATGTTCTAGGTGCCTTCGTCAAATATCAGGTGGCTGAAATTGCATGCACTCATGTTTCAGTCTTCTGTTTTGTTCCATTTATCTGCATGTCTGATTTATGCAATACTGTGCTGTTTTTTAGACAATTTATTGGGAATTTCATATATGCATATAAGGTGTTTTGATCAAATCCATGCTTACTCCCTCTCCTCTAACTCCTCCCATATCACCCCATCATTTTTTTCTGATAACTTTATGTACTCTTTCTTCTTCTTTTTGTAATGGGGCTTTTAAGGATTTAAAAGGGATTTAATGGGGCTTTTAAGGATTAGATAAAAGCTCCCAAATACTTTTAACATTTTTGGCATTTGGAATGGAATATGTTGCTAAGAGGCCCAGGGACATCTTGACTTTTAGTCAAAAACTGGCTACTTTTCTTTGGAGTCTTTTTACCCTAACTACCTAGCCAATTCCTACCTCCTATTCTTATCACACCATTCTCTGAAGAGGTTACCCAACTTGTGGATATGGAATTGGGGCACAGATCTCTCTGGCTTTTTCCATGCTGACCAGGTATGCAGGGTGAGGCAATTTGGGTACCCTTCAGTGGGTCTATCTAAAAGACTCCCAAATTGCATAACTCTTATCTCTAAGGGGAAAAGAAAGTCCTTGACTGATGAATAGGAGATGTGAAGGAGAAGTAAAGGCAAGAGTAATTTGCATTACAAGTTCTAGACCAGGAACTAGAAAAAAGTCAGAAGGCAAATTTCAAGTGTTCATATCAGAGTCCATTGGGATTTCTTAATGAGAGCTTCCAAAAGCATCCCTCTATTGGGTTCCTCCTCAATTTTCTTTTGTCTGCCAAGGCTGGACTTGAGAGTGATGGTTTCAGGATTTGCTTTTAGGCATTTTGATAGCTGTTGGAGTGGTTAGAATCACTGTCAATTCCCTTTCAAAGACTTCTAGATAGAGGGAGAAAACAAATTTATCCATCCTTTTAGAATAGTGGGTTGTCTCCCTTAGCTACAGGTGGGCACCACTACAGTATTGGAGACCAAGATTTGAAGTTTTACATTTGAGCAGCACTTTCTGATTCAGAACAATATCATCAATGAAAAATAATTATCTGAATAACTTTTTATATGTACTTAAGCCTAATGTGCCTAATGTCTGGGAAGTGTAATCCCTTGAACTCTTAAAGAAATATACTGATCACTTTACTCTTTGGTTATACTTTGTTTTTGGTGTTTAAGACCAAACAGTTGGCCCAAATCAATTTATTTTTACACTCAAGGTCATTTGAGGATCTGTTCCTCAGGGGTCACATGGGGTTGGGAGGAGCTCCTGGCTCCTTTCTTTTACCAGTTCCATCTATGTGAAGATAAGTCAAAGGTCCTGCTCGACCATGGCTGGCTTCGCTTGG
>NW_008340588.1:1689323-1690963 GCF_000622305.1 Nannospalax galili
GCTCCTTTCTTTTACCAGTTCCACCTATGTGAAGATAAGTCAAAGGTCCTGCTGTAGTGTGTCTGGCTTCACTCGGAAGCATGGAGGAAATATTTCCTCTGAGTTGACTCTCCTTTTTGTAGACTAGACACTGGTTCAGGTTCATCTGGTGGGGTCTCTATGTCCTCCCTGTACAAGAGGACAGATGACTCATCACAGTAACAGGACATTTTGAGAGATGTTCCATAATCCCTTGGAGCTTAGTCAACCTTGGAGGGCAAGAAGCAAAAACTATTCTTTAAGTCCCTTTAACCAGATTAGTATAGGCCTTAAATTAGTATGGCTGTTAAACATCTAAGAAGGTTAGTTCCACCATTCTGGTACTTTTAATTACCACATGCTATGTAGATAAAGCTTGGATAAAAACAATAACAAATGTTCTCAGATAAACCTTGACTAGATATATATTTTGTTCCTTAAACTAGTTGACTAAACTATGACCTTAGAAATTTTAAGATTATGTGTATATTTTTGTCTCATCCTTTATATATCATAACAAACCTGCACAGACCTTCATCAGTTGCTTAGGTTTTCTCATTTTCTTCTGTCTATTTTGGAAAATATCTCCATTCCCATATTCTTTTAACATCTTTTACATTCTCATTTTCTTTTTTTTTAAAAATAATTATGAGACATAATAACATTAACAAATAAATTTTCCATCTGTTGTGAGAATTCTTTTTCCTGGGGATACTAAGCAATGCTTATTCCCATTTAAGGTTATAGTGTCAAACCAATGTTTGATTAAAGTTTTACTGGGTAACCAATGAATTTACTGAGCTTACTTATCAAGATAACTGAGGGGTTGCTGAGGTGTATGAATGACCTGTGGGTATGCACATTGGAAAGCCTTTATCCATGATGTTTTTATGACTATAGCTCTGTTATATAGATTGAAATCTGGCATGGTAATCCTCCCTCATTGCTCTTTGTGCTCATGTCTTTTGTGTTTCCATATGAATTTTAGAATGGACTTTATTTCTGTGTTGAATGTCATAGAAATTTTGGTTGGGATTACACCGAATCTATACATTGCTTTTGGTAGGATGGTCATGTTCACTGTATTTGTTTTCCCAATCCATGTGCATAGGAGGTCATTCCAACTCCTTGTGTCTTCCTCAATGTCTTTCTTCAAAGATTTAAAGTTTTCATTGAATACTGCCTTTGGTTAAGTTTATCCCTAGATATTTTATTTATTTATTTATTGGAGGCTGTTGTAAATGGGTGATTCCCTGGACTCTCTCTGATTGTTATTTGTGTGTAGAAAGGCTCTTGATTTTCTAGATGTTTTCTGGTGAAATTTTTGGAATCTCTTATTTATAGTATATCATCAGTAAATAAGGATCATTTGACCTCTTCTTTTCCAGTTAGTAACCTTTTAATTCCTTTCTCTTGTCTTATTGCTCTAGGTAGAGCTTCAAGCACTGTATTGCAAAGGAGCAGGGATACTGAACATCTTTTTCTGGTTCCTGATTTTAATGGGAATGCTTCCAGTTTTTCTCCATTTAGAGTGATGTTGTCTGTGGGTTTGTTTTGTGTAGCTTTAATTATGTTGAAGCATATTCCATCCTGCTCAATTCCCTCTAAGACTTTTTAACATA
>NW_008340588.1:1691200-1691583 GCF_000622305.1 Nannospalax galili
AAATACACATACACATAAAATAAAAATAAGTAAAAATTTTAGTCTTTTTAAAAGATATTTATTTAATAACCACATGATTAGAAGAAGCGCTTCTTTACAGTTGTAGCATATGCAATAACAGTTTCCAGAGCAAAGATATGTCTCTTTCAAAAGTGGGCATAAAATTTTTAGGTTCGCTGTTGGATTAATACAGTTATACAATATTGAACTCAGTCTAAGCCCCGTAAGACATAAAATTGAATGAGTTTTTAAACTTAGAAAAGATCTCCATTTCATTTTAGAATATATTGTTCCTTTCAGAAAGACTCATTTTTTTTGCTAATAACACTGAGATGTTGGTGTATGCATCTCTAATCTGTATGTATCTGATTATTACTAGCAAC
>NW_008340588.1:1691762-1701478 GCF_000622305.1 Nannospalax galili
AACATCCCAAACCATCTTATTCAACTATACACCCACTTCCCAGATGGCACCCTTCCATAGCCTCCCTCCCCCCACTAGAGCAATTATACTCTGTTATCCCTGCTACTGTCCACTATGTTGTCGGCACCCCCAGCCGTTCCTCTAGGACTTTTTTTCATGTATACATGTTAGGTATTTTCAAGGACCTTTTCTGCATCTATTGAGAGGTTCATGTTATTTTTGTCTTTAAGTCCATTTATATGGTTTGCCAAGTTTATTGACTTACATATATGGAACTATCCCCACATCTGTGGAATAAAGTCCACTTGATCATGGCTGATCATCTTTTTTGATGTATGCATGTGATTTTTGTTGAGAATATCTTCATCTATGCTCCTCATGGATGTGGGCTTATAACATTCTTTTTGTTGCTGCTGTGTTCTTTTCCTGATTTTTGTATTAGACTAATACTGGTGTCATAGGAGGCATTTGGGAGTTCTCCTTCTGTTTCTATCTTTTTGAACAACCTAAGTAATATGGGTCATAGATATTCTTTGAGGGTCTGGTATAATTCTGCTGTAAGTCCATCTGTTCTAGACTTCTTTTAGTTTGGAAGGCTTTGCATAACTGTCTCTATTTCCTTTTTTTATGGTTCTGTTCAAGCTGTTGATCTCTTATTGGTTTAACTTTGGTGGATTCCATTAATTTAGACATTGTCCATTTATTTTAGATTTTCTAATTTAATAAAATATAGGTTTTTAAAGCATTTCCCTATAATGTTCTGGATCTTTATAAGTGTCAGTTGTGTTCATTCCCTTTTCTGCTCTGATTTTGTTGATTTGTATTTGCTTTTTATTTCTTTTGGTTAATTGTACTAAGAGTCTGCCTATGTTGTTTATCTTTTCAAAGAACCAGTTCTTAGCCTCACTGATTCTTTGTATTATTTTCTTTGCTTTTGTTTCATTGCTTTTTTCTCTGATTTTTGTTGTGTCTTCTCATCTGCTGGGTTTGGGTTTGGCTTATTCTTGCCTTTCCAGATTCATGAGTTGTATCAGTAAGGAATTAATTTGTACTCTTTCTGAGTTTTTAATGGAGGCACTTAGGACCATAAACTTCCCGTGCATGATTGTTTTTAATATGCCCCAAGAGTTTGTTGTGTTATCATTTTCATTTAGCTTTAGGAATACTTTTATTTCTTTCTTGATTTCTTATTTGACCCACTCATCTGTCAGGAGTGTTGTTCAATCTCCAAGGGTTTGTGCAGTTATTAGAGCTTCTTTTCCTGTTGATTTTCAGCCTTATTGTGTTGTGGTCTGATAGGATGCATGGAATTATTTCACTTTTTTGTATTTTTTGAGGTTTGTTTTGTGGCCTACTATGTGGCCAGTTTTAGAGGAACTTCCATGGGCTGCTGAATAGTATCAATTTTTTTGTGCTTGGGTGCAATATTCAGTAGATTTAAGTTGGATTCATTTGATGTACGATATTTAATTCGAATGTTTCCTTGTTTATTCTTTGGCCAGATGACCTGTGCATTGGAAGTAGTGTGGTATTAACGTCTCCTACTATTATGGCTTTGGGGTTAATCCGTGTTTTGGAGTTCTATGGTAATCTTTTTATAAAATTGGGTATCCTACAGTTTGGTAAATGTTCATGATTGTAATGTCTTCTTGGTCAATTCTTTTCTTGATCAGAATGAATTAATTTACTTTATCTATTCTGATGAATTTTAATTTGAAATATATTTTGTCAGATGTTAGAATTGCCATTCCTACTTGTTTTTTTAGTGCCATTTGCTTGGAATTTTTCCCATCATTTCACCCTAATGTGGTGCCTATTGTTGAAGGTGAGATGAATTTCTTGTAGAAAACCAAGAGATGAATTTCATTTCTTCATTCAGTCAACTAGACTGTATCTTTTGTCTGGGAAGTTGAGGCCATTAATATTGTATTGCGTATTGTGTATATATTGTATATATTCAAAGATGTGTACTGTTTCTTATCATTTTAATTTCTTTTTGCCTTCTTAGTCCCGTTTTTTTGTTTCCATAATTATACCTTTACTTGTTTTCTTTCTGTGTCCTCCTGGGTATAATCACTCCTTTCTTCAGTCCTTTGTATTGCTTTGAGTATTCTATTTAGGTCTGGCTTTATGAACATGAATTCTTTCATCCTATTCTTGCCATGGAAGTTTTTCTTTCTCCTTTGACTGCGATAGACAGTTTTACTGAGTAAAGTATTCTGGGTTGGCACCTAGGATCATTTAGAACTTGGAATATTTTGCCCCATGCTCTTCTAGCTCTTAGAGTTTACACTGGAAAGTCTGATGTAATTCTGATGGGTTTTCCTTTACACAAAACTTGTTTCCTCTTCTAATGTTCAGTATTCCCTCTTTGTTCTATATATTTAATGTTTTTACTGTGATATACCATGGAGAGTTTGTGTTATGGTCCTGTCTATTTGGAATTCTGTGTACTTCTTGTGTCTGTAAGGGTATGTCTTTCTCTAATTTAGGGAAACTTTCCTCTGTAATCTTGTTGAAGATCTGGTCAATGCCATTGACCAGGAATTCTTTTCCTTCCTCTATTTGTATGATGCACGAGTTTGGTCTTTTCATAGTTTCCAACATTTCCTGCATATTCCATTCCTGTGTTTTAAAATATTTTCATATTCTTTGCTTAATTGGTCTAATTCTTCAACCTTATCTTCAAGTCTTGATAGTCTGTTTTCCATTTCATTCCTTCTGTTTATTAGGATTTTTCCAGCCATTTCAAATTGGCTTATTGAGTTTTCAATTCCATCTTCATATCAACTTGAGTTTTCTTCAATATTTCTGGCTTTTTTGTGAATTCAATTTTCAAATCCTTAATTGTCTTTGTCATTTCATTCCACTGTACATTTGTATTTTCTTGAGCTTCAGTCAGGAGCTCATCCCTATCCTCTTGGAGTACTTTGAGTTGTTTGTGTATTCTTTAAATTTGTTGAATTCTTTGATTATGTGTATCTGAAAAATACATGATACATTCGTAATTCAATTTTTTTGACTTTTAAAAAATCTTTTATTAATTTATTTTTTTAATGTGTATGAGTATGTTGCCTGCATGTATGTGAGTGCACACATGTCGTGCAATGCTGTGGAGGTTAGAAGAGGGTTTTTTATTCCCTTGAAACTGAAGTTAGGAATGGTTCATAGCCACCATGTGGGTGCTGAGAATTGAACCCGGGTCCTCTGCAAGAACAGTCAGTGCTCATAACCACTGAGACATCTCTCCAGCCCCTCGTAATTCAACTTTTAAAACAAATTGTTTTAAATTGACTGTAAAATTGTGTTTTTCATGTAAAGTGCAATGTCTTAAATTATTTCATTGTCGAATACTTAGAAGTAGCTAAAATTTATAGGGGTTATCAACTGATGACCAGTCTTGAGGAATTGATTATAGATGCCTTTTAATTTGAATCAGTACAGGATTCTTTTACAAAACAAAATGAAAGAAACAACTAAAATTATCTCTAATATCTAATGCATAATATGAAGTCAGAATTAAAGAAATGCCTCTGCATTTGAAGGTTGGTAGCAAAGGTAAAGACTTTGGTGCTGAAACCCATCTGGATGCAATATTGCAAATGCTGGAGCACAAACAACAAACAGGAAGGATAAAATCATTGTAATCAAAATACGTATTCTGGAAACATCTTCAGGAATATGATGATGCGTTGGGAGTAGTGGGTAACTAATGCCTGGGGAGATAATACAGTGTTCGGAAATGACACAGACTGGTCAAGAATACTGCATAAGAAAACAAAACTTTAAATCAATAATAAAACCTCAAACAGGCAGAAAGTATTTTAATGTGCTCAAATGTACAACCTACCACAAAGTTCCCATTATCTTCTGGCTTTCTTTACCAAAATATGTTTAGAACAAAAGTAAATGGATCAATTATTTATTTTACTTTGTGAAAAATATCTCCTCAGCAAAGTAATGCAGGTACACTGATACCACCGATGGCAACAGTGTGAACCTGTGAGCATTCTTCCACACTGCACGTCTACAGGGAAACACAGAGAGAGAGGGGGAGAGATAGAAAGAGACAGAGAAACAGAGAGAATCATCTACATATAAGTCTTAATATAAAATTGTCTCGACTTGACTTTCTAGTTGTCTCAGAGGACACTAGATACTTAAGCACACTAGATACTTACAGTATATTAACAGTTTATTTCAGACTGAGCCATTGAGTGACAGTACATGGTCATGCCTTCTTCCAGAATAGTACGATGAGCAATAGAAATGACAAAGAATTTGTTTTTAATCAACTTAACTGACATTGCATATGAAAACTACTTTTTGTGATGTCGCTATATATACATCTTTTTAAAATTTGTTAATTCCTTCATGCTATTTTACTGCTTCTGAGTAGTTTATATAAATAATTCTAAAGCAACCAGGTGTTCATCTCTTTTGAACAATGAGTACACCCATTCAGAGTTCTGCACTGAAAGAGTAAGCATTTGTGACATTGTCACCAGCTCATTCCTACGCCTCTGCTTAGCTGCAGTCTTGCTCAGAGGAGTCAACACTCTAAGTCACTGACTTGGAGACAGGTCATATGATACTACTGAGGCCACTATCAATGTCAATATTCATGTTGTGCATATGATCCAATAAAAAACAAAATTAAGAAAAGGCCTGAAGTTAAAAGAGTTCAAAATAGGCTTAATTTGTTCTTGAAAGCTACTCTGTGCTCTTTGAGAAAAGAAATGCTGAAAATTGCAGCACGGTACATTTTGCACTGGAGCAAACAAAAGGGAAAACACTCATTAATTTCCTAACAGATTTTTTAATTTACTTTTTTTTATTCTATGGTATGCATGTTTTACCTGAATGTATGTATGTGCACCCATGTTGTGCAATGCCCTTGGAGGCCAGAAGGTGTTGGATCTCCTGCAGCTGGAGTTACAGACAGTTGTTAGGTGCCATGTGGGTGTTGGCAACTGAATCCTAGTCCTCTGCAAAGGCAGCTGGTGCTTTTAACTGCTGCACCATCACTCCAGTTCCACTTATGAATTTATTAATCCTAAAATGTGCACATGGTTTACACAAAATTAAATACAAATGTAGTCCATAGAAAATTGTAGTGTGTGCTGTGGATAAAAATAAATTAAGGTGGATTTACAGTAAGTGGCTGGTAGTAAGTAAAAATAAGAATATATGAATAAGTATTAGAAATAAGGAAAACAGAAACTCTAAGATAACTTTTTAAATAGTGTACCTGCTGGTTCTTTGATTTGAGTATTTGGGGACATTGAAGAAACTGAAAATGAGGTACAAGATTAACATTTATTAGCTGAGGCTCCTCTTGACACTGAAGTGACCTCACTCAGACCTGCACACTCATTACTTATTATTTACTCATAGGGAAGATTAGGCTTCAAAAGGTGATATAAGCTAACAGATTTACAAAGCTCTTATGAGCTGGACCAGGAATAGGCCTAAACAATACCATTTTCCAGTGACAGTTCTGCTGCAGGAAAATACTCCAAGACTTTCTTTTCCCACAGTCGTTATTTCCTTCTTTAACTAGTCCTTTTTTCCTTTCTTAAACATTTGACTTGTTCCTTAGAACATACATGAGAAAGCAAAGGTAGCAGAGAACAGAATTTTCTTAATTTATTCCAAAGTCAAAGCCATGGCTTGCCTGGTTTTCGGGAGAAATGACCCCAGAAGAGCCCAGTTCCATTTCTATGTATTTATGCTACCATCAGCTGTGCTAGGCTAATTAGTGGAACATAACTGTCACACCAATGTCTCTCTCAGTCTGACTTCAGAGAAATATTGCCCTCTATTTTTCAAGCAAATGCTGAGATAAAGAAAAGCTACAGAAAATGCTGCTCGAGTTTTATAGTAAAACCCTTGGCTGATGGAGTCCCAGCAGACCAAGACAGGCTACCGATCGTGACATGTCACTCAAAGAGGTGAGTAATGAAGGGTGGAGAGAGATTTATTCCATGTGGCCATATTGGAAAGCAAAGATAGTGAAGTTCAGGGATTCCAGGTCTATGTTCGCAGGGGAACTTTTAGATTTTTTAGAAATGGGGAAAAGAGGAAAAGGTTAGAGTTTAGCGAGAGCGGGCAATCTTGGTCAGGCCAGTGATCTCATTGATCACTCATCTCAGCTATGGTCTCTGAGGGGTTCTGGAGGAGTGGCTATCATCATTGTCACTTGAGAAGTGTAGTATGGCTATGGGATGATTAATCCTGTTCCGGAGTGCTGACTGACCATCATGGGTTACCGCCCCCACTTGGAGGGTGATCTGTTCCATAAGGCTGACTATTGCTTGTGAATACGTTTTGGCTCTTGTCACAAAAAATAATTATTGATCAGTCATGCAAATCCTAGAAGCTAAGGTAACTACAGGAGAGAGGAAAACAGAGAGGCAAAAATAGATTCAGAGATGGACGACATGGCATTAGGCCAGTTAATTAAGTGTCCTGTTCAAAAAGGAACAGCTGAAGAATCTTAGCACTTGGACGGCCTAATCATTTCTTGTTTTTACAATGAAGAATAATTTCTACCTGTCTAGTTACAGCATGGTAAGCACCTGTAAGTGCTTCTAGACTTGAAGGGACTGTAGAGAAAATAGGGAAAGCAGGAAATGTCAGGAGAAATCACATGTTCAGATACAAAAATACAGAGGTAGCGGAGGAGGCCTCAGAAGGTGCTCATGTGGAGAAATGACATCAAGATGAAGAAGTTTGTCCTCTTTAAGATGGAGGAGTGTAGTCTTCCATAAACCTCCAAATGTCCCTAGAAAACTGGTCATGTTCCGTTTGGCTGTGATCATATTCCTTCAGAAATGTATGCTTACAGTTCATGATTGCAAATTTAATGTGTCAGCCTGAGTGGGCTATGGGGCACAAAGACATTTACTCAAACAAATGCTATTCTGGTTGTCTTAAGAAGGGTGATATTGTGTGTCATCTTCTGATCAGTGAAGTTTCAAATAGAACAGAGTTTGCCTAAATCTGAGTTAAAAAATATCTTGAAACACAAAGTGAAATATCACGTCTTTTTGGCACACAAAATTGTGGCTTTCTGATGGAATCTAAAACTGTAATAGTCCTGGTACTCCAAGTGCTGACTCACATTCCAGATCTTGGAGACACCATTATCATTGGAACTAATTCCTTATAATAAAATTCTTTAGCTATGTTTTAAAGAATTGTGTGTGTGTGTGTGTGTGTGTGTGTGTGTGTGTGTGTGTGTGTGCTGTGTGGATATGAGCACATGTGTGTAGGTGTCTGGGAAAAAAAAAAGAGATCAGAAGAGGGTGTCAGATCCCCTGGAGCTGGAGTTATAGGAGGTTGTAAGCTGTTTGACATGGGTGCTAGGAGGTGAACTGGGGTCTTCTGCAAGAATAGTACGTGCTCTTAGTTGCTGAGCCATCTCTCCAGCCCCAGTTCTTCTTTTTTATTATTGAATTATTTTGCTTAATTTTTGTTTGTGTGTGTGTGTGCATGGTGTGTATGTGTTCTACTGGCTTTTTTCATCTGGAGGATCCTAACCAGTACATAATCCTTATACATACAGTTGTAAATTGAGTTTCTCTATCCTAAATTTTTAAAGGAAACTTTGGTTATAAGAGTAGCAAGAAAGATAGGACACTAGCTATGAAGAAATACACCATTAACCCATTTATTTTACTGAGTTAGTTTTTCTTTATGTGGTACTTGCTGGACAGTACTGATGAAAATGATACATTAAGACTGAAGCAACTGAATTACTCAGTTGTTAGAAATCCCACACAGGACACCTCCCAACAGTTTATCAGTAAAGACTGATGTATGTGTTCAGGTACCCTAATATATTATATGGAAGCCAAGAACTTGGATATAGGATCTCTGCTTTACTGAATTGTTCTTTACCAGTAATTTTTTCAATTTGATAATAGAGGTAATAATACTGGCTGTATGGCAGTTTAGTTTATAGAAATGTATAATTTTCATCACATAATTACAAAAATCCATTGGGTTAACAAGTGGATAATTACCCAGTCGATTTAATTCTTTTTTAAACTTTGTGTTTCATAAAATAGTAGCCAGAGAGTTGAGAACTTCTTAGTTTTGATTTTCTTTTCTTTTAAGAAGGAGTATTATTTGAATATGTATGCAATATTTATTCCCTATATTAGTAAGTGCTTGAAATAAGTTTTATAATGCAATGTTATTTATATGAGGTATGGAATTCTGCTAGTTCATATGCATTGACCTGCTTATTCAACTTTACATGGACAAAAGGAAGAAAACTACATAAATTGTGTTAAAATGAATGTAAGCAAACACATTTTTAAATTGCTTATTCTTATTTTTTTGTTTAATTGCAAAATAATTTAGGAGTACTTACATATAATATAGATTTGCATACTGAAAGTAGTACCTGTGCAAGTCCTCATGAAACTCATGTTAATGAACTTAACACTATTCTTTTCACTAGCTTTAAGCACAGCTGTGGTATGGCCCGCATAAAATAAAAGTGCATTTTAGGCTTGCTAACTTCTTTCAGTTTTAAGAACACTCAAGACCAGAATCTTTTCAAGGTTGTCAAGAATCACAAAGCTCTAGAATTTTGTTCTCTCATAAGCCGAGAAGTAAGCTTGCTATTGCATCCTGTACGTATGCCAGAAGGAAACATCATATCATACCAGTATCAGAGGCAAAGGACTCTTCATAGTCACCAAAAAGCTGTAAAATTAGGGTTTCATGCAAATGTCTGCAAGTTCCTCCATGCTCTCCAAATCCTAGTGGGATCATACAAAGGCCTATGATACATGTGTGAACATGCAGAAGGATGCATGAATGGAGAGAAACGCCCCTGAGAAATGAGTGGCCAGTATGTGGAGACCCACCAAGGAAGTTGTAGAGTTGATTTTATCTGAAGACTTGGGTCCTCTTGTTTTTTAAATTAATTAGTCAACTCTACATTGTTTTATTCTAGTCAGATTTTTTTCTCCATTTTTACATTTTATCATTTATTTTCCCTTCTATCTTATGAAAATCTGATAGATCATTCAAAATCCTGTTATGACAGGATCTAGAATAGGTAAAATTAAATAACTTCATATTTGAAACCTGTACATAGAAAATAAGACATCTATAAAGCTTTTTAAAAGCTGCTGTTGTTTGAATGTATTTCCCTCCAATACCTATAATGAAATTCAATCTGGAAACTAGTGTCATGGGACTTGGAAGTGGCACTTTTGGAAGTCGATTACATAGTGAGTGTAAATTCCACATGAGTGAGATTTGTATGCTTATGACAGTCACCTCTGGGCTGAGGATGTGGCTCAGTATTAAAATCCTTGCTTATATGTACCAGGCCTCAAGTTCAACTTCCAGAACCAAAACAACAAGCAAAAAACCAAGTCTCAGAGGGATGACTTGCCTTTTCTAGCATAGGAAAACAATGTATGAGAGCAGCTATCTGTGAACCAGAAAGTGGGTGTTCCATGACAATGACTCTGTCAGAACTTTGACCTTGTACTTCCCACCTTCCAGAACAGCCATTAAAGAGAACCTGTGGTTTCCAAAGTCACTTACTTAGTTACAGCTTCCTAAAGTAGAAGGTAGATGTCATCAACACAACATACAGGGTTTTGTTAATATGTTTCTCTATGACTTTGGTCATACCTATACTTTTACAATCAGATGTACTGTTTTGAGTATAATGTGTAACCAAC
>NW_008340588.1:1702247-1704238 GCF_000622305.1 Nannospalax galili
GGGCTTGCCCGGTGTGCCCCGGCTCCGCGTCTCCTGGAAGCGGCGGTGGGTGGGTCGCTGTCCGCCGCTTTTGGTGCTGAAAGTGCCTCTGCTGCTGGAACGTTGTCCAGCCGTGTCTCCGCCCTGATTTCGCCCGTGCACCCTCCTCAATATGCGGTGTCCACTGGCCACTGGACCATGCGGGAAAGTACAAGGGCGGCTAAAGCTAAGGTTCCGCGAGTCGGTGACGGAGGAATGCTGCCTCCAGAGAGGCTGGATCGCTGGCAGTAAGACGCGGGACTCTGCTTAGTCCATGTTACAGCTTTTATTAAGTGTTTAGCTCTTAGTAATCCAGCAGCTCTATGATCCAGCTCTCTGTGATCCAGCTCTCTGTGATCCAGCTCTCTATTATTGAGAGAAGACTGGGATATTTATACCATGGGGGTAGTGGTAAAAGCTTTGGCTGATAGACTTTGTGAGACATTCTATTTGCATATGGAAGTGGGTTTCTGCCATGTTGCCAGACCGCTGACTGCCTGAAAAACCACACAGGAAAGCATGGTATTCCTAGAGTCAGAGGCCCTGTTTATGTTAGGGCATTTGTGGTGGGCACTTCAAAAGGAGAGTCAGGAAAAATGCCAGGAAGGCACCCTGCTATGAAAGGAGTTCCAGCACATGGTTCCGAGCTTGTGAGCTATCCGGATATGAAGAGACTTCTACTTTACACAACAGAGGCCCCCAACATCTCCTCCTCTTTGATTTAAATATGAAGAAGCGCCATCGCCAGCCTTAAGAGCCAACTCATTTCATCTTGGGAAAATCCAAAGTTTGATAACTGACCATGACCTGTTTCCTGTAGTGATTTTAGCAAATGGCAGTAACTGTCAGCAAAGAAATCTTAAAAAACAGTGAGCAAGCATAATACACAGTATCATCAGAGGACAATAAGGAATAGAAGCCAGGCAAAACAAGGGATTGCTAAGCTAAATAGATTACAAAGTTTTGAGAGTGTTAACATTGGTTTCAACAACATCTGATTCATTTACAAAGAAACAGTATCTTCCCAATATTACATAGTCCCCATGTTTAACATGTTCTTTTGTTGTGAAGCACAGTTCTGGTGAGAGAGTTCATTTGCTGTTGGAGAAACTCCAGGCTGTCAGTCACGAATGTCACTGCTTGGTTCGGCTTGTCTTCAGCCAAAGCAGAATTGGGTACAGCTTGTTGTCACGGCAACGCCTCCAGCATCCAGTGCAAGTTCGGTAACTGTCAGCAGGGGGAAGAAGATCTTTCTCTGCTAGCAGCTCCTGGGATGCAGTTATTATTATACAAAAGGTGGACAAAGAGAAATTAACACAGCGATGTGTGTTGTACTGGGGAGGCTTGCTGCTGAAAATGTAACTGAATAGTCAGTTGTTTGAATCCACTTAGATGAAAGTAAGTCAGTGAAGTCTTTTTCTGTTCCTGGGTAAGGGTGGGTGGTAGCTTGGTACTGCTGTCAGCAAAATCTATTGCTGGATGCACACAAAAAAGCTATTAGACACTGCGGTAGGTGGTGAAGGGAAGAAGGTTAAGCTTGTTTTAGGACACAGTTGATTTTATTTGGTCTTCTGTCTTTCCTGTAGAATAATATTATAAGTTAACACAGACTTGGCTGCAGATGTAAGCTGTTGAGAGACAGGAAAGTTAGCTGTGGGGTACCTAGAAAATACACCTGAGTAGAATTCTGCTATTACTCCAATGCTGTCTGAAGTGTTGGTGTTAAGCAGGATAAAGACAGCCATGAGAATGACAGAAAAGGAAGCTCCAGGGGGACATCTGTGGTGTGCAGTTTCCACTAGGTCATGGATCTCTCTCCACGTGACCCGGTGTGGCTTTGGGTGACGTCTCTGCCTCTTTCTTTTCTTTGTCTCTGTCAGTGTCATGCAAGCCATTTTCTTCATGGGCGGGGAGGTATCGGACATTTCTAGCTGGAACCCAGATAGGCTTTGGTTGGTCCTGTGGAAAAACAT
>NW_008340588.1:1704721-1706188 GCF_000622305.1 Nannospalax galili
CCCCCTAGTGGGCTGTCAAAAGCACATAGAAATCATAATATGACCAAATGCTAGCAGATACAAAACTGATGAATATGTTTGCTTTCCTTTCCAACAGACAGATCCATCATGCCTCAAGAAAGTTAATACCAATGGGAGCTGCTGCTATTTCAATCACTGTAGATTGGAACTAGGATTCACTGGGGTATATCAGGGTGTGACAGGACAGGAAAGACCCATCTACCTGAAAGATAATAAGCATCTCTATGGAAACCATGACTATTCCCTAATATATGTTGCAGATCCATGGGACAATCGCTGGCATGTTGGAGTGACAGGAAAGTTCTACCCAGGCACATTCTCTAACTACCCTACCGCTGATTTTCATATCTCTCAACAGCTTGCACCTGTAGCTAAGCCCGTGCTAACTCATCATAATATTATTCTACAGGAAAAACAGAGGACCAGATAAGATCAACAATGTCCTGGAGCCAATACATTCAATACGTTGCTGACTTTCTTCCCTTCACCACCCACCCTAATGCCTCTGTTTCTTTTGTGTGTCCAGCAGTAGACCTTTACTGACAGCAGTACCGGTTAATATCACCGTTCTTTATCTCCAAACAAAAAAAGACTTCACCGACTCTCACCTGTCAGACATTCTATTATTTGAACAACTAACTATCCAATTTGCATTTCTAGTAAAAATAAGCCTACTCATTACAAATGCCTCACTAACGTTACTCTCTCCAGGACAGCATGCATCACCCCTCCTCTTTTTCTATGGTGTAAAGGAAACACCCAGCCCTGTATTAACTCCTCTTTGTCCGCCTTTTGTGCACCTGCAATGATTAACCCCCAGGTGTACCTATTCGAGGAAGAAGAGGCTGCCATACTCCTTCACACCCTCACACAGAAATTTTCATCCCCTGCTAGTGGGACTTGGACTCATCCCCTCCCTGGAAGCCATTCTAGTACTCCCTGTGGCTGATAAATTGCTCCTACCATGGTCGGGGAGGAATTAAATATTAAGAGTTGGACAGGTAGCTTTGGGTCATATCTGGCTAGTGATGCCTTTTGGAAGTGGCTATTAATTACTTACAGAGCCCTTTTTGCATCTGGGTTTAGGTACTGTCTGGACGCTGGGTTTTTGTCTCCTTTAAGAGATCAAAGAGTGGCTGTAATTGACTTGTGGGGATGGAAAGCCAGGTCCTTAGCCAATTAATATTGCCTAGAAAGCTCTGAAGTGAATTAAGGGTGAATGGATGGGGGACATCCAGGACAGATTTGAGGGGCCTAACAGTAGTAGGCGTTATTTCAGTCCCCAGGAAGGTAATGGGGGGGGCTGATTGTATTTTATTTGTTGCTATTACAAAACCTTTTGTCTCTAGGGTGTTTATCATAGCATCTTTTAGGTCTTCTAGAGAGGAATCCTCATCTTGCCAGACCAAGAGGTCATCCATGTAATGATAAACATGTAGCTCCTTT
>NW_008340588.1:1706526-1707716 GCF_000622305.1 Nannospalax galili
ACCATGGGTAGGCCTCTTTGGGGTGATCCCCATATTTTCATGGTTTTATTTATGGCTCTAAGGTCCTGCAACAGTCTCCATGCCCCTGTCTTTTTCTTTATTACAAAGACTGGGGTGTTCCATGGGCTCCTGGAGGGCCTAATGTGACCCAGCTGTAGCTGTTCTTTCACAAGTTGTTGTAAAATGAGTAATTTCTCCCTGGGTAATGGCCACTGTTCCACCCAGACTGGTTCTGTGTTGGTCCAATCAAGGCAGGGAGTATGGTAATCAACAGTGGCCTTTAGAATTGGGGGTCTTGTTGTTTTAGGGACCTCATCTGATCATCTATTTTAAGGCATTTCTCTTTAGACACACTAGTAAGAATTACATTGAGGTCTTCCAAGATATCTCGTCCTAGGAGGTTTGTAGCAATATCTGCAATTAGGGGTCTTATTGTTCCAACCTCTCCATCAGGGTCCTTCCATTTATAGAAGTTTTTAGTGCTGAATGTCTGGGAGGCCCCCCTACTCCTATTAGTTGGGGTCCTGGTATTAATTCCTAGTGTGGAGGAACCTCAGATTGCTTTGAGATGGTTCTGTCAGCCCCAGTGTCAAGGAGGCATTTGAAAGTTTTATTGTTTATTTTTATGGTTAATTTTGGATGGGCATTTTCTGTGATACTGGTTACCCATAAGGTTTGTGGCTTCCCTCTTGTTAGCAGGGCTGAGGGCTGCCCCTGAAGGAGTTTAAAGGTGGCAAAGGATTGCCATCTCTGTCATTTTTAGATCTACAATCCTTTTTCCAGTGAAAGCCATTTTTACAGCGAGGACAGAGGGTTTTAGGGGGTCGAGTGGCAGCTGAGTCATTTTGGGGGCAATTTTTTATCCAGTGTCTAGTTTCTCCGTAAAGCATTTTGAGTTGGACTGAGTTGTAACTGCAAGGGCTTGGGCAAGGGAGGAGGCTTGGTACGTGGCAGTTCCAATGTCATGGGTGGCCACAATCCACTTGTCATAATGTTTATTCTTTAGTCCCTGGCATGCTTGTCTGGCTCAGGGGTCATCCCTTCCCAGACAAGGCTGTTTAAAAGCATTGCTTTGGCTGAAGGATCTGTTATTTTTCTATCTAAACTGGCCTGCACTCTTAGTATAAAGTCTGGGAGAGCCTCAGTTGGTTTTTGTTTTAGGAAAGTTAATGAAGAAGTCTCTCCAGGCC
>NW_008340588.1:1708188-1711647 GCF_000622305.1 Nannospalax galili
GGGGAGGAGGGGATTTTACCTGAGAATCTTTGGTAGCTTTTGAAATTTGGGCTTTAGTATCTGGGCTTGTTGAATCTGTTACTAGGCAGTTTTAGGGTCTTTTTTTATCATCTAAAACCTCTCTTTTATTATTCTCCGGCATTTGTAAGCTTTCTTCAATTTTAGGTGGGTTTTTTAAGCATTGCTGGATGGCTGCCATAATTGGGGAAAAGGAGAGAGGGAAATTATGCTTTTCTTGGGTTTTTTTTTATAAGTCAAATGTGAAAGAAAGTTCCACACCTCAGGATCAGATATGTCTGTGGATAAGATCCAGGGTGCAAATTGATACACCTCATTTCAAAATTTTAAGCTTTCTTTTTTTAAAATTTTAAGTCCTCTAGATTTGAGTAGGGTTTTAAGAGAATGAATTTGGCAGATTTTTTTGACGTGATGTAGAATTTTCCATTGTAAAGGGAAGATGTTTTTACAGCAGTTGGACACTAGAGGGCTGAAGTGCCTTGGCAAGTTACAAGCCCCTAGGTTTGCAGAAAAAAAGTTGTAGTTTTAAATCTTTTGTTCTGGAAGCCGCTTTGAGCTTCCAGGTGTCTGGTAGGGGTTAGTTAATTTGAATTTTTACTGAACCAGTTTCAGCTGTGGCTAGAATGCCTGAGGCAGGATAACAGAGCTGACTAAAGGAATCTGCCTGACTCCAAAGCTTAGAACTTTAGGGATTTTTCTAGCAGTGTTCAGATAGAAAAGTAGGGTGAAGTTATGGTTTCCAAAGGGACGTGCCTGAAATTAAAATTTCAGGGGATCCCAGTGGTTCCCAGTCACGAGACCTTCCCACAAATTTGAGGGGCTGGCAGCCACCCTAATGGTTTTTAACTGGCCGATGTGTTACCAGGTTTTGATATTAAAGAGATGTCTAGATAGAGGTCTTCTGTCCACACCGGTACAAGCAGTCGGGGTCCATTAGGGGATTAGAGAGACCTTCAGCCAATACCAGGGGGTAGCCCTGGCCAGAAAACTTCAGCTGTCTCTCTGGCCCTAGCGGTCCCACGCGAGAACTTCAGACCAGAAAAGAAAAGGAGGAAATTTAGAAGAGATTTTTTGTTGCCCTCCTGAGGGGTAGCGATACTCACGGATCTTGCATTTCAGTGGGCACCAGCTCCTAACTGGTAGGAGGTTCAGAGGCTCCCATGTTGTGGCGAGTCGTGGCGTGGGTCTGGCCACAGGCGTCTGCATCTCGGGCCGCGTGTCACTGCTCGCCGCTTCGGTGCTGAAAGTCTCTGCTGCTGAGGTTTACTCAGCCGAGTCCCACCCTTATTTCACTTGTGTACTTTCCTCAAGATGCGGGGTCCACTGGCCACTGGACCACGAGGGAAAGTACGAGGGCGGCTAAAGCTGGGATCCGTGGGTCGGTGACGGAAAGGCAGACCTTCCCGGGAAGGCTGGGTTGTAAGCAGTGAGACAGGACTCAGCTCGGTCAGTTGTCACAGCTCTTTATTAATGACTCTGCTTGGCTCCAAGTCTCCGTGATCCAGTTCCTTCAATAATTGAGAGGAAACTAGGATACTTATAATGTGGAGGTGGTGGATTAAGTGTTTAGCTCTTAGTGATCCAGCAGCTCTATAATCCAGCTCTCTGTGATCCAGCCCTCTATGATCCAGCTCTCTATTATTGAGAAAAGACTAAGATATTTATACCATAGGGGTAGTGGTAAAAGCTTTGGCTGATAGATACTTTTTGAGACATTCTATTTACATATGGAAGGGGGTTTCTGCCATGCTGCCAGACTGCTGACTGACTGAAAAATCACACAGGAAAACATGGTATTCCTAGAGCCAGAGGCCATGTTTATGTTAGGACATTTGTGGCGGGCACTTCAAAAGAAGAGTCAGAAAAAATGCCAGGAAGGCACCCTGCTATGAAAGGAGTCCCAGCACATGGTTCCGAGCTCATGAGCTATCCAGATATGAAGAGACTTCTACTTTACACAACAGAGGCCCCCAACAGGTTTTGTCTGATTTGAGCTTGCATGGGTATTGTGCATGCTGTTACCATTGCTGGAAGTTCATATGAATAACTTTCCAGCTATCTTGAAAAATCTGTTTCCTTATGGTCATTCACCATTCTGGTTCTCACAG
This sequence comes from Nannospalax galili, assembly GCF_000622305.1. Classification (NCBI taxonomy): domain Eukaryota; kingdom Metazoa; phylum Chordata; class Mammalia; order Rodentia; family Spalacidae; genus Nannospalax; species Nannospalax galili. Next base: position 1,710,315 of record NW_008340588.1, read on the forward strand.
TATTTCCATACCCTATGCTGCAATGGTCCCTAAGTCTTGGGTGGCAGAGGTTTGACACAGGTGTCCTATTCAGAGGTAAGCATTATGTACTCTCTTATTTTCTGCACTTAATCTGGTTGTGGCTTTCTGAGTTAGTCACTATCTGTTGCATGATGCAGCTTCACTGGTGAGCAATGAGAAGTGCATTCATATTCCCTATGCCTCCTATTCCACTATGCTCTTTTGCCTTAGGTATAGAGTATGTGTTGTAGATCTATCATTTAGGGCTAGCCACCTCATAGTAGGTCTGTATTTGACCAGTTGTAGAACCTTGTAAATAGTCTCCATCTGTTGTTTAAAAAAAATATTCTTTGATGAGTAGTGAGAGGTACAATTGCTTGTAAATATAAGGACACATATTTAGAGTAAAGTAAGAAACTACATTGGTCTGGGGGTGTGACAAAAGCAGGTTTTCTTTAAAATCTATGACCTTTACAGCCATGTATATTTGGCTATATTTACAGTACCACATACAAGTTCCTTCCCATTGAACAGGCCTTAAAACTAATTAAACAGCTGTTGATTATCCCCAAGGTAAAAGTGCCACTACTGTACCAATAAAGGTAGTTTTCTGGGCCAGTCATTGTTGTGTTTATTAGACTTTACAGCTGGGCATTACTGTTGATCATTTTTTTTTCCCTTGGCAGCATAGTAGCCTCTGATACTATGAGAGCTAGTTTTCAGGGAGAAGGATTCCAGACCACTTCCAGTTCAATGGCTCGAAGTTCTGTGTCCAATATATGCCCTATCTTTAGCACTACAGTCTTACCTTCAAGTTCTGAAAGGCAATTAAAGGCTGTGGCAATAGTCTGTGCTATTTTGGGAGTCTCTTGGATGACTCTGACCAACAGCTTGAAAGGACGTTTCCCTTTCCCAGCACTGTGATTTTTTTGTTATATAGCCTTCAGCTATACATATGCACTTGTGTATATGTAATTGTATGTGTATTTTTCAGTAGGTTTTGAACTACTGTATTTCCCTCTGATTTTTCACTCTCGCTAGGTGTTATTTATTCCTCCTCCCTCTCTCCCTGTATAACCTTCCCTTCTCTGTCCTCAAATAAGGAACCACCATTTTCTCAATTTTCTCTCTTGATAATATCTACTATTCCACTTCTCTCAACCTCTGTCTTCCCCTTTACGCTCATGGGTCCCTTTGATTTTCTTGGCTCCTGCAGTTTTATCAGGATATATACTTAGAATTAAAAATTTGGAACTAAGATGTTGTAACATCTTTTTCTATAATGAGAAGGAAAAGGAGCATTTAATTTCTTTTTTATGACTTTTTAAAAAAA
>NW_008340588.1:1711748-1754924 GCF_000622305.1 Nannospalax galili
ATCAAATCCCCTGGAACTGGAGTTATGGACAGATGTTAGCTGCCATGTGGGTGCTGGGATTTGAACCCGGGTCTTCTGCAAGAACAGTGTTCTTGACCACTGAGCCATCTCTCTAGCCCTTTTATGACTAACTGTATAAATATGTATGTGATAACAGAATGCTAAGAACCATTTGAAAACTATGTAATTTAAAACATAACTGACAATTTTTAAACACACTTTGAGTTAATGTTCAGGTACCTGAACAATAGGCAGTGGTAGTGATCATCATGCTAAATTCTTAGTCAAACTTAGTATATTCCCTGTTAGACATCAGGTGAACTACTTCTTTGAAGAATGCTGTAGACTGAATGTCCTCAAGCTCATATGTTGTAATTCTGCTTAGAATATGGTGTCTTTTGCCTTCTTGTTTAATGAACAAAATAGCTGCTTTCTTCCTTTTCTATTTGATTTGAAATCATTGAGACCCTAAATCACTGAAAATTGAGAAAGTTGGGAAATCTCTGAGATAATCCATCCATTGACATAACAGATAGCAGTTGAATCCTATGTGACAGGTGCTGGTACATAGCAATGAATAATGCAATCATGGGTGTTCGCTCCATGGGTTTTACTGTCCAGTGCAGGCTGTTGCCAAGTTGTTAATCTCCAACAGACAGTAAAAGTGTATGAGTTACACTGAATGCAGAGGGAACGCTACCTGCTATTTATATTCTCTTTTATCACCTGCAATCTATTATCACTCCTGGCTGTTTTCTTTTTACTACATTTATTCTATGCCAGTGTTGTTTCTGGGCAAGGCTGTAAGACAGATGGGGTTTCAGCTTCACCCAGTGTTCTCTCTGTGGCCTACATCCACTCATGACCCAACCGCTCTTCTGCTCTCTGAATTATCGTCAGCTTCTGACTCCATTGTGTTCTTTATTTTATTCTTCTACCTAGGTTTGCATTACTAGAAACAACTCATTCATTTTTTAGCTTTCTCTCTCTCAATTCTATTTGATCATTAAATAACCCTTTCTGGAAATAATACTTCAACAAAATAAGTAATGATATTATTTCAATAGAAGTATATGATGGTTTATATTTTATCACAGTATCTTTATCTCAATCTATTTTTTAAAAACTATGTTATATAGCTATTTCTTTCCAATAGAAACATTCTTTATGGTTCAGAAAGTTAACAAAACTCACAAGTCTCAGAAAGCTTCTGACACTTATGAGATTGACAATGACCTCCTCCCGTGTTACATAAGCAGTAGCAACTGCTGAGGAAACTCTCTGACCTGCTCAGCTCCTTGCAAGCTGGGCAGGGAGCTTCCAGGATGCAGCTGTCTTCAGTGATCACTTTATGCTGGGCTTTTCGGTGATACAACAGACTGAGTTACCTATATTCCTGTTAGAAACCCCTCCCCCATGTCCCTGTATGTAACACAAATAAATTCACTGGTTTACTAAAGCTAGTTAAATAAGGAATGAAGAATAGGCTTATTAAATTGTTTTATTCAATAAATGCTACATGTTTAAAGTTTCCAGATATTTGTCTTGGATGGGGCCGCGTGAACTAATAAAGTACCTGTTATCTGAAACTCCAGTGAAGAGACAGATGAAAAAGAATAAAGTAGCTAAACAAATTCTGTTATATTTTAGATGGTGATAACCATATGATAATAAGACACAGTGCAGCAATGCAGATAATAATGAAGAACAAGAGCATTTAGAGCTTTTAAGGGAGTTTAAAGGAAAAAGGCAATTGTGAGCAGAGATTTCAACAGAGATGAATGAGTGGGCAGAGGTTGAAAAGGGATAGAGTACTCAAGATGGAAGTAAGAGCAGGAGCAAATTCCTCACACAGGACTATTTGATGTATTCTTGAGCCAAAAAGGAGGTCGATGTGGTTAGAGCAAACGGAGTGAGTGAAGGAGAGTGCTGGGAAACAAATTCAGAGATTATGGAGAAGGAAAGAACATGCTCTGACTTAAAGTTCTAAAGGAATTTTTTGTGCCCTCTTCATTGAGAACAGTCAGTCAGTTGCAGGGACATCTTGTTTCAACGCTTTGTTTAATTGCACTCCAGAGATACTGTGTTTTTCCCATATTGAAGACTTGTGGCAAGCCTGGGTTCAGTAAGTCTATATGTGTCATTTTTCAAACAGCTCAGATAATCACTGATAGTGTTAGCAATAAAATGTATTAGTAATAACAGTATGTGTTTTTCTATATAATGCGATTGCAGATACAACATACTAGAGTGTAACTTGTGTATGTAGTAAGAACAAATATCTTGCTTTATTGCGATATTTATAGTGCTGTGGAATGGGACTTGCAATATATCTGAAATATCTATGTATCATAATGGTAATGGCTAGGATCAGTCAAGGTAGAGTGAGGTATTATCTAACATTCCATGTGCCACCTGGATGTCAATGATCCTCAAAGGGGTTCAAAGTTTGCAAGCTTTACTTCTCTTACTAGACATGCCCCTATCTGCTAGTGTTAGATTACCAGTTAGCCAGACAAGATGGACTCTGACTGACTCTTAACCTAATGAATTTCATTTCAGTTCTAAACCATAGAATTGTTTAAAAAAGCCAATGTCTTATGGGGACCACACCTGACTTAACTTCATCCTACCACTCCTGTTTCTCACAGGCTTTTATGTTTCACTTTGAAAAACAAGATGGTAAAGTGGTTAAGTCTATGTTTTTTAAAGTAAATTCAGCATATTTTGCATATGGATTGAATATGAAGTTCAAGAGTAAATGAGAGAAAGAAAAAATCTGCATGTTTTCCAATTTAACCACAGTTGCTAATTGATTTGAGAAAGACTATGTCAGGACCATGTTGAGGAACATTAGGAGCTCACTGAGACTGTATTCTATTTTAAGTATTATAGTTCATCCATGAACATGAAAAACTTTATGTATTTTTTAAAATAAATCCATAAGACTGGACAAAGAAAAGAGCTAGCATGCAGATAGAGAGGGGTTCCGTAACAGGCAAGGAGGTGAGTTACGGAAACCTATCACCTGCTGGGAGTCCTTTTTCCATCTGATCACCCTCAGGGTTTCCCAGAGCTGCGCCTGCTAAACCATGTCCAGGACAGATACAGACGGAGTGTAAAGGTAGACATTCAGTGAGCTCAGGTCTCCTTTGAGTCTCAGTCTCATGGAATTTCCCAAGGTTGGCATGATTCTACACTGCTGTCCATTTCACCCATGGCTCAATATTGCTGCTTTCTCCTCCCTTACACTGGTGTTGATTCCTAACAAAATATTTTGTATGCTACATTTCAGGTCTTTTTTCTGAGAACTCCACTGGCAGTAATGTCCAAAAACTGAACATTGAAGAATATTTAAATTTTTTTTTTTTGGTCTTTTTGAAACAGGGTCTCCCTGTAGCCCTCGTTGGCCTGGAACTCACTATGTAGACCAGGCTGGCCTTGAACTCACAGAGATCTGCCTGCCTCTGCCTCCCAAGTGCTGGGACTACAGGTGTGCACCAGCATGCCTTGCTAATATTTAATATTTAGAGATTATGTGCTTAAAACAAACGAGAAAAGAAAATCAGAGAAGTGGAAAAACAAGCAGGAAACTATAGTTCCTTATATACTAAAAGCCATTGGTGATTCAAGAAAGTGAGTTCCTGTGTGAAAAGGTGCTGCTAGATCTGTATGTTGAGCCAGGAATGATCTAGACATTTGCATTGATTGTCATCCAGTCTCAATACTGAGAATGGAAGAGTTTAGGGAGGTGTTTTGCTTAATAAGGAGAAAAAGGTGTATTTTTTTCTTCTTTTTTGGCAAAGACTGAATAAACAGTAGAAAAATTATGCAGGAAATCAAATATACCTCATACATGAAAGGGTTAGGTTAAACATCAGACATGGTTAATCTACCATAAAAGAGGCCATACAAAACATGGGAATAGGTGCTCGTGTATAGTGAGCTTAGAAGCAGGTGACCTCCATTAGGCACAGTTCTTATAGGATGGCCAAAGGGAAGAGACTCAAAAATTTTCAGTCTTCTTCCTTCTGTAGCCTCTGGGCGCTTCTCTTATGACTTCATCAAAGATCATTTCAAAGGTTATTAAAATATCCATTTCTCAGTTCTTTTGTCTGGATGCTCACAAATGGGTGTTTTCTTTCTGATTTATTATTCTTTCTATACTACTATCTAGCTTACATATGTTTTCTTCACATCTGTTAATTCCTTACTCTGTAACAATGGAAACAACTTGATAAGGACATAAGTGATATCTCAATTTAGTAGTCATTGACCATCCACTTCATAAAGATTTCTACTTAGAGTGTTTGGTTATTCCATGGCACTGACTTGACTGGGTAGGAGGATGCTTCAGCACTCTATTTCTTGATATGTCTGGTCACTGAGACACTTATGCATCTTTTGTTTCTACACAATCAGCACATTCACAAAGTTCCAGCAAAACTGCTTTTTGAACTTTATGAACAAAGCAATAAAAACACCATTTTATGCCCAGTATGTTACCTAACCAGGTCTTCTATATAAATAGCTTTAACAAAGGTAAAATAATGTCTTATTTCTGTCTGAAAAGGTCATTAAGACTTAAAATGTTATTTTAATATTTGAATGTGTGCTTAATGAAAGTGTGTCCAGATAATTTCATATTAATTTAGCATCCCAGCAACCATGGGGATTAGTGTGCCTGTTATTCTAAGAATACTTACATCTAGAGAGTGCTCCTTTCTTATTTCAGTTAATTAGCAGTTAACAAAGGTGAAACCAGCATCATTGCCTGGATTGAAGGTGTTATAAGAACTTGAATGTGTTTAGATCCTTGGTGAAGACTAAGGATTTTAATGCTACAGGATATCTATCTCATTCCAAGAAAACATGATATAGAAAACTGAACTCCAATACCGTTGTTCCAAAATATATTCCAAAATTATGTTTTTATCAAATCATTAATATCAGCTCATTTTCTTATAATGCAATTTTCTTTTTGAAGCTAAGGGAAATTTTGATTAATAGAAACTTTGGCTATAGGTTTCTGTTAATCAAAGTTTTACTGTATCTTCTTTCCAAACCCACCTTTGATGTTAATTAGAAATTTAATTTTTAATTCTCATACCTTTGTGACTTTAACTATCCTCTTTAGATATTGATGTACTTTTAAATTTTAAGACATGTCATTAAAAGATTATAAGCTCCAAAATATTATCCCTGACATGGGAAAATTTTAATGAGTAGAAGGAAAACTTGAAGTAATGTGTTAGAGTCACTAGTTAATAAATAGATTATAAGCCAATCCTATCATAAATAAAACAACATTGTAAATTTGGTTTTTATTAGACTTTTAAACTTTATTCTCTTCTATAATTATCATAATAATTTTGAATTTTCAAAACTTAATATTTTTTTTCCAGATAACAGTTTTGATGCACATTTGAAAAGACTCATTTGAACTTTGAACACCAAATTCTGGTCATCAATTGATGAAAGAGACTAGAGATCATGAAGCAAACTGATTCATTCTACCTTTCTTCTCTCTCCTGTGCATATGGCTTAAGACGTAGTTTGTAATAACTCTTCTAAAGGTAAATGTCTGACATATGACCCTTATCTAAGTGCTGACAATGCATTGGTCCCTTTTATTCACTCTTATAGAAAGGTTGCGTTGTCCACTAATATAGGTATAACAATGCATTAGAGGCCAGGTAAGAGCTTTCCTATGTTCCAGCAAGAAAGAGAAATGATGAACACTATCTAGACTCTAAGTTTGAAAACTAGGTCACATCATTTTAGTTCTTTTAAAAAATGTATATGAATGTATTGTTTGCATATGTGTAAGTGCACCCATGTTGTGCAATGTTTGCGGAGGTCAGTAGAAGGCTTGGAATCTCCTAGAACTGGAGTTACTGATGGTTGTTAGCTGCCATGTGCATATTGAGAATTGAACCCACGTCCTCTGCAAGAGCAGTAAGTGCTCTTAACCACTGAGCAATCTTTCCAGCCCCATCATTTTAGTTCTTAACCGTTCTTCTTTATGTATACATTCAATGTCTATGATACTCCCATACTTAAGCAATGGATATGGATATTTGCCTCCTATATGGTCTAATTGTTATAAGCAATTTTTGAGCCTTCTCAAATTTCTTTTTTTTTTAATTTTTACAAAAATTTATTGACAATTTCATACATGTATATAAGGTGTTTTGATCAAATCCATGCCCACTCCCTCCCCTCCAATATTCCCCCCTCTGAAGAGGTAACCCTAAAATCTTTTAAGGATTAGACATAGACACAAGCTCCCAAATACTTAGACATTTTTGGCCTTTGGAACAGAGTATGTTGCTAACAGTCCCAAGGACATTTTGACTTTTAGCCAAGAAACTGGCTACATTTCTTTGGGGTCTTTTTACCCTAACTGCCTCCCCAATTCCTACCTCCTAGTCTTATCATGCCATCCTCTGAAGAGGTTATCCAAATTGCCAATAGGGAATCGGGAAGCAGACTGCTCTGGCTTCTTCCATGCTGAATAGGGATGCAGGGTGAGGTAATTGCTCTACCCCTTCAGTGGGTCTATCTAAAACACTCCCAAATTGCATAACTCTTGTCTCTAAGGGAAGAAGAAAGTCCTTGAATTATGAATAGGAGATGCGAAGGAGAAGTAAAGGCAAGAGTAGTTAGCATTACAAGTTCTAGACAGGGAACTAGAAAAAAGTCAATTTTCAAATGTTCATATGAAAGTCCATTGGAGTTTCTTGACAAGGGCTTCCAAAAGCATCCCTCCATTGGGTTCTTCCTCATTTTTATTTTGTCTTCCAAGGCTGGATTAGTTGGTGGGGAAGAGTGGCTGGATACTCAGGTAAGGGTCCAGTGACCCTGCTTGGCACTCCTTTAATGAATGAGTACGACCATCATCAAGCCAAATTGTGACTATGTTTAGCAGTCAGGCTCAGTCAAAGTTGTGATGATGGTAGTTATTTCATGCAGAAGGGACTGCTGTAAAGAATGTTCTTACTAAAAGGACCTGGAATTTAAAAGGATTTGGTGCTAGGAGCCACATATAAGGGAAAACATAATGTCGTTTGTTTTTCTGAGTCTGTGTTACTTCACTTAGTATAACGGTTTCTAGATCCATCCGTTTACCTGCAGATTTCATTATTTCATCTTTCTTTACTGCTGAATAGAGCTCCATTGTGTAAATATACCACATTTTTGTTAACCATTCATCAGTTGAGGGACACAGGCTCTTCTATCTCTTAGCTATTATGAAAAGAGTAGCAACAAACATGGTTGTACATGTGTCTCTACAATAGGGTCCTTTGGGTATATGCCAAGGAGTGGTATAACTGGATCATATGGTAGGTTCATTTTTAGTTTTTTAAGAGTTCTCCACACTGTTTTCCATAGAGGTTGCACGAGTTTGCAATCCCACCAGCAGTGAATGAGCATTCCCCTTTCTCCACATCCTCACCAGCCTTTGGTATCATTTGTTCTCTTGATCCTAGCCAGTCTGATTGGGGTAAGGTGATACCTTAGGGTGGTTTAATTCGCATTTCCCTAATTACTAGCAAGGTTGAACACTTTTTGAGATGTTTCTTAGGCATCTTTATTTCTTCCTTTGAGAACTCTGTTTAGGTCTTTGGCCCATCTTTTAATTGGACCATTTGGTTTCTCAATTCTTTGTTTTTTGAGTTCTTTATATATTCTGGATATTAAACCTCTGTCAGAACTGTCATTGGTGAAGATTGTTTCCCATTCTGTGGGTTTTCTCTTCACTTTTTCAATTGTTTCTTTTGCTGTACAGAAGCTTTTTAGTTTAATGAGGTCCCACTTATTGATTGCTGACCTTAATTCCTGAGCAACTTCTATCCAATTTAAAAAATCCCTTCCTACACCTATATCCTGTAAGTTTCTGCAAATGTTTTCTTCTAATAGTTTCACAGTTTCCAGTTTCACATTGAGGTCTTTGATCCTTTTGTGCAAAGCAAAAAGATAAGGATCTAGTTTCATTCTTCTATAGGTGGAGATCCAGTTTTGCCAGTACCATTTGTTGAAGATGCTGTCTTTCCTCCATTGCGTGTTCTTGGCACCTTTGTCAAATATCAGGTGGCTGAAATTGCATGTATTCAGATTTGGATCTTCAATGATGTCACATTGATCTATGTGTTTGTTTTTGTGCCAGTACCATGCTGTTTTTATGACTATGGCTCTGTAGTATAGTTTGATATCTGGTATAGTATTCCTCCCAGCATTGCTCTTTGTGGTCATGGTTGCTTTGGCTATCTGGGGTCTTTTGTGCCTTCATATGAATTTAAGGATGCATTTTTCTAATTCTGTGAAGTATGTCACGGGGATTTTGATTGGGATTGCGTTGACTCTATATATTGCTTTTGGTAGGATGGTCATTTTAACAATATTAATTCTTTCAATCCATGAACATGGGAGGTCCTTCCATCTCCTGGTGTCTTCCTCAATCTCTTTCTTTAATGATTTAAAATTTTCATTGTTGTAGAGATCTTTGGTGTCTTTTGTTAGATTTATTCCAAGATATATTAATATTTTGTTTGCACTGATAAATCAACTGTAATTCTGATGGGCTTTCCTTTGTATGTGTCTTGTTTTTCTTTTGTTGCTTTCAGTATTCTCTCTTTGTTTTGCACATTTAGTGTTTTTACTGTGATATGTTATGGGGAATTTCTTTTCTGATCCTGTCTATTTGGTGTTCTATGTGCTTCCTGTATTTGTATGGGGATGTCTTTCCTTAATTTCGGGAAGTTCTATTCTATGATCCTGTTTAAGATCTTGTCAACACCATTAACCTGAAATTCTTCTCCTTCCTATTCCTATGTCTGTAGATTTGGTCTTTTCATGTTGTCCCACATCTCTTGCATATTCTATTCCTGTGTTTTTAAAAATTTTCCATACTCTTTACTTGAGTGGTACAATTCTTCAACTTATTCCTCCGGTGTTGATATTCTGTTTTCTATTTCATTCATTCTAGAGGTGAGGCTTTTCCCTGTTGTTTCAAATTGGCTTATTGAGTTTTGCACTTCTTTCCTCATTTCTGCCTGAGTTTTCTTCAATGTTTCTATCTCTTTTGTGAATTCATTCAGAAGTTTATTCCTATATTCTTTTAGCTTTATGATTTGTTTGTTCATGTGTTCTTTAAATTCATTGAATTCCTTGATCATGTTTATGACTATTCATCTAAATTCAGTGTCCTGGGTTATCTCTAAGGGGTTCACCTTGTAGAACGCTTCTACAGGATTGGTGGGGTTTGGTGGGGACACTGTTCATCTAAATTCAGTGTCCTGGGTTATCTCTAAAGGGTTCACCTTGTAGAACGCTTCTACAGGATTGGTGGGGTTTGGTGGGGACATAGTGTTTTGGCTTTCCATTTTATTCTTTCATTGTGATTTTGGCATGTGAATTTCTTTTGTTGTTTATGATTCTGATATGAGAATTAAGTTGAAGTATGCTTCTGTTTGTATTATCCAGGTGCCTCAGCCTTTCTTTATTGGTTATGTAAAGATGGTTGGTACAGGGTTCAGCTTCTCTCATGTTTATTTTGGAGGGAACGGATGGCTTCAGATCAGTTATTCAGGGGTACCCACAGAAGCTCAATTCAGGTTCCAGTTAGGTACACTCAGGCTTCCTTCACCACGTGGAGTCAGGATCCAGGCTCTCTCATGCAGCCCTGAGTGTTGTCAACTGTATGCCAGAGGGAGGCCATAGGGGGGTCAGAGTTCGGCACTCTCTGGTGGTCTGCTGAGATCCCAGCCTTAGCCTACCAAAGGCAGATCTGCCCTGGGGCCTTGGGAGGGGCCTCACAAAATCCCAAGTAGGAGGATGATATGGGCAATTAGGGCATGCTCACCACCATGTGGAGGCAGGATCCAGGGTTGTCAGGCTGTCCCCTGGGTTCTCAGGCCCTCTGGTAGTTGGAGGCCAGAAGGAGGCCAGAACCCAGCACACTTTGGTGGTCTGCTGAGCTCCCAGCAACTACCCCGATGGAGGAGGTCTGAACCCACCTAGCCTTCTCTAATTTCTAAGATTAATTATGCCCTTATCTTTGCTAAGAATTTAATTGATCTTTATTAGAAAAAGGCTTTAAGGCATTCAAATATATTGTTACTGTTATTAATTTGACTTTTTAGTGTGGATAGAAAACCGAAGAGAGAGACAGAGAGAGAGAGAGAGAGAGAGAGAGAGAGAGAAATAAGCAAACAAATAAGTAGCCTCAATATAATAAAAATGAATGAATGATTGATTGAATGGATATGTGAGTAAATATCAGTGCTCTATACTGCCGGTTTTAAACATGGGGCCTCTTTGCCTCTTTATTTGTGATATCTGAATTTGACCCAGTATTTTCAATAGTAGATTTACCAGCTACTTCAAGTCACATGGAAATAGTGACCCCACTTATTAGTTAAGAAGTTGATCATTCCATAAAAATTAAACATTTAGAAAGAACAATGCCAATACACTTACTATATGACAAGTGAATGAAATAAGATTAAAAGTAAAATAATTTTATTAAAAATATAAAATGTAATCTAGCCCTTAAATAAATATAGGGAAATTATATCTGTATTTTTTTTTAGTTCACTTTCAGAGCCTGGACCGGTTGTAGAGTGGGAATATGAAGAGTCAACTGCATCTCAATAATTTAGAAAATTTAATAATAAATAACTTATAGTTATAAAAGTATTTGTTGCCAAACAGAACATAGTTCAACAGCTCAGGTGTTCTGGATATACCCAATGCATGAATTGTGCTTTGGAGAATAAACTGCTTCTATAAAAGTGGAGAAACATTTACTTAACTGCATAAATAAAACTTTATACTGAAAAAGCAAGATGTTAATTTACTACAGTGTTCTTTCTGTGTAATAAATATAGGGATCAAAAGCTAGGAAGGTTAAAGGACCTTTAAATTAGTAAGATGTAACATCTGTATAAAAAAAAAACAATTAAAAGTTTAAAAGGAATGGAAAACTCCATCAGAAACTGTCTTGTCAATATAATGCAGAAAAGGGATGCCACCAGTCACCAAGATGATTACCTACTAACCCAGAGAGTTTTAACAAGCTCACTGAAAGAAAATTGTTACAACTTTGAAATCAACAGAGAAATAGTTTCAGGAAATAGTAGTTAGGTTAAGAAGAAAAATTTAGCTTTTAGATTTTTAATTTCACTGTTAAAATACACACCTGACTAAAAATAATGGTTTTAAAGGAATATATACAATGGATTACTCTAAAATATATTTATTGAGAAAAATTCTGAAATCCAACTTAAATGTTAACCACGAAATCAAAAATCACCAAGCCAACAGGTTTGTGAAGTAAATATGCAATAGGATTTGGTCATTTTCTTTTTTGGCATCAGAGGCTGCCCAACTTATTGTGAAACAAGCCTGACTCTTCAGAAGGTGTAGTGCTGCTTGTATCTTAATACCAAAATATGAATGCACTCAAATATCCTCATGATTTATTGGTATCCCAGTGAATTCACATAAACAGTTCAACATGTGAGTAATGCTCAAACACTCACCCCATTCCCATCATGAAAAATGATGTGGATCAGGGGAGACCAAGAAGAAGGATGTGAAATTTTACCTTCCTGAAGTCACAGATTATTAATTGGTGTTTTAAAAGCATTCAATACTTGAAGCAAAACAACTTTTAGCACCACCCAGTGCCAATACTCCAGCTGTATCTGCTTTCTAGACAGATTGGGGGTGTGTCCGTGGTGCTTAGCATTCAGCTGTCCACCGTAGTCCCTGTGCCAATACGAAGGGCCATCAGATACACATAGGATTTCTGCACCATTTGCTGAAATTCATGGGTAATAAACAATACCATGTTTGTGTACTAGCTTAGGAAAAAATATATAAAGAGTTTTTTTCTTTTTCTTGAATTAAAGTTTAAAGATATGCATGAGCTTTTGACATAAAATTTGAATTCAAAGAATAAAAGAAATATGTACTTCCATAGCCACAAAGAAATTGGACACTAGGTTAGCATATTTTTATATAAGAATTAATATTTATGACATAATGTTCTTTATGTTTTATATTTTAGACATTGTAATTCTCAGTAATTAATGGATCACTCTTTGTTTAAATTTTTATTCATTTTTCTGTTTATGTTTATGAGTGTTTTGCCTGTATGTATTTGCCTAAGTGCACCCATGTCTTACATTACCCACAGGGGCCAGAATAGAGCATCAGTTCCTGGGGAACTGGAGTTATGGATAGTTGTTAGTTACCATGTAGGTGCTGGGAACGGAATCCAGATCCTCTGCAAGAACAGCCAATGCTCTCAACTGCTCTCAACTCCAGCCCTAATGGGTTACTCGTAACAAAAGTAAAATATGGATATATTTAGCATTAGCTCATTTGTTTTTCTTCATCATTTGCGTCTAAGCTGTGTTTAATTTTTAGATTTATATATTTTGAAAAGTAAAATTGAGATAATATATTCTCAGCATCCTTTGGGTGGCATTGGATTCTAGCTTATAGGGGAAGTGTTTATCACATTCCTAAAAATAGCGCCCACACTCCCTCTCTCAGCAAATTGTTAAACTTCAATTCCAACCTGCTGGAAGATGTAATCTCTAATGATGTTAATTTCAGCATGGACGTTCAATTAATTCATTGATATATCAAGTTTTAATGTCTCGGTAGGAATATGTTCCTTTATGATTTTTAGTTATTATCTTCAGAAAGATATGCCAGTCATGTTTTTAATTTTCTTTCTCTGTAAACTTCTCTTCCAAAACACATTTGAATTTCATAGACTGGAACAATGTATGTGACTGTAGCTCAGAAAAACAAAATAATAAAAACTATTCTTTAGTATTCCAAGAAATATGGAAGAGGAAAAGTGATCTGTAAATATAGCTCCATAAAAGACAAGTCATTATTTTCCATTATTAAATTAACATTAAACTGGTTTCACAGCATCAAATTTTATTATTTAGTTGGATACTCCTAACATTTCTAATAGAGTCATTAAAATGGGTGGCTGGATATGAGGCTTATATTCCACATTTAGAAAATCAGAAGCAAACTCTTTAGGGGCAGAAAATGAATATGGGGGTCAGGGGTGGGAGAAGACAGTGGCTGGTTTGCTCAGGAAACATTTCTCAACTAGGGACTAAATTTCAAACTGTAACTTAACTCACTAAACCTTGAAGTGGCTTATGGTACAGTTATTGGAGCTTTTTTTTTTTTTTAAACATTCTTAACATTTTAAAATTTGTGTGTGAGAGAGAGAGAGAATAAAAGACAGCTTGCAGGAGTCAGCTCTCTCTTTCCACAATGTGGATTCTGGGAATTGACACGTTTACCCCTAAGCTATCTTTCTGGCCAGGTTCATGGTACAAACTACTGTGCTACTGTTTATATGGTAAGATGAACAGTATGGAGAGAACAGTATGTAGAATATCCATGAAGCATATCTGACTCAGAAAAGATTGTGAAATTAACTGTAGAATTGGATCTAATTAAAATAATTTTACAAAAGAATCATCACTTCTCTTTATTACTGTAGTAATGAAGGCTGTTCCTTGATGATTTCCTGCAGGTACGTGATGTGCCCTTGTGATTCTGCCACGCCTCTTACTGCCTTCCGGCCCAGGCCCTTTTCTCACCTACACATCTTTTTTCCCATATTCACAACTTTTGTTCTGTTTTGTATTCCACGAAGTTTAACTAAGGCTGTCGGTGTAATCATGCAATTGGAACTACCCATTGGGGTCTGGTGGGTGCTAATGGAACGCCTCCTTTTCTCCCAGAATATCTTGGTTGAGAACAGTTCAGCAGTGAGTTCCAAACCCTGTGAACCCCTTCCCAATCCATAGCTGATTGTTGGCCTGACACAACTTGTGTGGGTCCAGTACCAGCAGAAGTTCTGTGAGTCCACGATTGCACTGTCCAGGCTGTACTTGGAAGATGGCATTTGTCAGCCCTTCTCCCTATCTTCCAGCTCTTACAAACTTTCTACCCCCTCCTCCAGTGTTCCTTGAGTCTTAAGGGGGTAGTATAAATGTCTTGCTTTAGAGCGGAGCCTACCACCATGCTTTAGTTTTTGCTTCTCGTGCAACCATGGACAGTCTCTTCATTCACCTGCTTTCACTGCAAAGAGGCTTCCTCATTATTGCTGGGAATAAGTAGCCTTTTTCTGTGGCTACAAACATAGATATTTAGAAGGCAGTTTGATGCTATGCCAATTTATCTAAGAGGCAGTGGTAAAGCCCTCCCTCAGGGCCTAAGACCTTCTCATTCATTGATTTTTGTCTTGATTTACAATACTATGCATGGGTTCCTTTTTGTGGAAGAGGACTCAAATTCAGTCATGGAGCCGTTGGTTATACTTACAGTTGTGGCACTTTTGTTGCAATTGGCACATCTTGCATGACAGGGTGGCACTGTAGTTTTTAGAGTTCACAGCTGGGTAAGACAGCTGAGTAGCACCGTCTGGCACTATAAAAGCTAGCCAGTAGGAAGGAGGCATCCAGCTCAATTCCAGCTTGATTTTTCTATATCTTACATCAAAAAGCTGTGGGGTCTTCAGTAACCAGCTCTTATCAACTGGTTCTGGTGGTCAACCAAAGGGAATAGTGGGGGCCTGTATTATTTCAAAATAACCATTACCTTTTATATTAATTGATTGATTTTGTATGTGTGTGTGTGTGTGTGTGTGTGTGTGTGTGTGTGTGTGTGCGCGCCATGGCGCGCATGTGCTATAGTGCTGTGTGCCGTGGTCAGAGGACAACTTGTGTGATTTGGTTCTCTTCATCCATTATGTGGGTCCCAGGGACCAAACACACATCATCAGACTTGATAGCAACTGCCTTTAGCTTCTGAGCCATCTTGCTTGTCTGTATTTTTTAGATTAAATACTTTTGTTTGCTTTTACATAAAAAGCTATTTCCCAATTTACACAGAGCAAGTTGGATTTGCTAACATGACAAAAAATATCTTCAGGGCTATTTTCTAGTTTCCAGTTTCTGTTCGATCCAGGTTTTCTTGGTTGCAACTGAAATGTAATTGAGTGTTTAACTGCTGGTTCACATCCTGGGCTTAGTGATGTATGTGTGATCCTTACAGGATATTTGAGATAAAGTGTAGTTTTTCCTCTACTCAGACTCATTGCTTTTAGAGTAGCATCTTTTATGTGTGGGCCCATCAGAGGAGTATCCATAGGCTTTGAAAAAGAGTCTTTGAAACTAAATTAAAGAGAACTATTAGCGGTTAGGAAAGATAGTATAGTTTAGTGAAAACCTATGCATCTCGCTACTATTTTCTATACTTCTTTTTTTAGGTCATTTAGAAAATAACTGTGCTATTGCTATTTGTGATATTTCAGAGGAATGCTTTTGACTTTCACATAGGTGACAATGAAAACGAATTTTGTTATACCTTCAACATAATGATTTAATAACTGAAATCAAGAGAAAAAAAATTTCAATTTTTTTCTCACTGAAAGACTTAAAGCTTGCTATTAAGTTCTAGGTGAACAAAACAGCCATGTGTGTAACAGTTTCTATCATATGTGTAAGTGTATGTCAGTGGTGTGTGTGTGTGTGCTGTATTCTTACATACTCAGGACTTCTGTTGCTTAGTCATTATAGAGGAGCATGCTGATTTCTTTTTATGAAGTCAAATAGAATCAAATCAATCTCTCATTTTAAATCTTTTTCTTCATTTTGTAATATATACGTATTGCAATTTTAAGTATGGAAACTTCCATTTATCAATATTTATGATTTTAATGAAGTACCATGTCTTTTATTGCAGGTACATGTTCCCTTTGATACACATTTTTGGAGACAGTGGTATAAATAACATAGTTCATGGTTGGGTTGTTTCACCTTCGTGATGAACTGTGCTTTGTTAGCCCTGAATTGTGTGTTGAAATCCCATTGCCTTTTATGATTTCCTGGGTTAAGTCATTGTTTCAGAGTGCCAAATAAATCTGTACAGCTGGAGTTCATTCTGCTCAGTGCTCTCTTGTTGCTCCCTTTTGCTCTTTCTTGGTAATTTTCTCCTTTTTTGATAAATAGTACATAGTTTGCTTTGGTTTGAAAATACTTGAAAATACTTGTAGAGGTTTACTTCCCCTTTTCCCACCAAATGGTTGGATAAAAATGGCTATTATTTCATTCTTTCCTGAAAATTACCTGCCATTTTGTTCATATTCTCTATTCATCTCTGCTGCCTTCTTAGCTGGTAGGTGATGACCAACAAAAGGCGAAAGACCCTATTTCCCTTGCTGCTTATTTCTGTCAATACAAAGGAAGCACTGCAGTGTAATATCCCAGATTTCTGTTTCTCCAACACACTGTTCACATTCTCCTAAGTTATACGCACCTCTTTCTATACAGTGCTTTTCTTGTTGCTCACAATTTAGGTAAAAAAAGACATCAATCTCTCTTCTGTGGAAACTTAGAGCACTATAACCTGAAGTCGATGTAGCTTTTGAGTTCACTGTAAATCTCAGTGACAGGACCAGTGATACCACACTACTTCTGCAAACACCTTTTATGTAGTTTCATTACTGATTACATCCTTACTTTTTATTTACTACTGAAAATGGTTTCTATTTGAAACAAAGGATCATGTCTTTTGTACTTCAAATGCACATCTTTTAAATAATGTTTCCCACAAGCATCAGCTAGAGCAAAGCAGTGCGAATAGTGAAGAGTTTTCTGGTCCACCTTGGATTTCTTATCCCAACAGAAGCAGAAGCTCAGTGGTCACTTGGATAATCATTACATTTTTAAATAAAATTATGAAAGAAGGTCCCTAGCACTTTGTCTCAGTTACTGTTCTGTCATTAATTTCATTTTCTCTTTTGTCTGCAAGAGAACCAAGAAAGGGATATAAATGCCATACGTCTAGCTACTGTATGATTTCAAGTGTTTATGACTCCAGTGTGGTCTTGGAGCTAGAACAAAACAAGAGTCAGAGAGGATGTAGTGAAAACTAGTTTAAAAAATTATGCTGAAAAAAGCAGATCTTTTCATTATGGCAAATTCATATTTCTGGTATGAATTCTTTTATAATTGTGTTCTTATTATAAATAATAACTTTAGCAAACATTAACTCATCGACCATGACAAGATTGATTTCATCGTGTGTGTGTGTGTGTTATTTAGTTCACATGTTGACTTATACTTTGAATCTTCTTGTGAATGGGAAAACTGAGAAAAGGGTAGTATATTAAACTTTCTTCTGGAGAGATGAAATAATCTAAACAGCTTATTAGAATTATGACAATTTTGTATTCTTTAAAATTGTTCTCAATATATCTAATGCACAAATAAGAAAAATAGATTTAGTTGGCAGAATTAAGTTTAATAACATGGATGAAATTTCAAATAATAAAATGCTCTTATTTTCCTTCTTTATTCTGAATTCCTGTATCTCCTATTTCTACTTCTCAAATGCTGGTATTCCAAGCACACACCACCATCCTGACATTTCAGGCACACATCACCATCCTGGCTTTACAGGCACACACCACTACCCTGGGGTTATAAGCATACGCCACAATCCAGGTTCTTCATTCTTTGATTATTAATATTTTTACTTCTATGTTTACATTTTTATTGAATTTTATGAGTTTTCATTAAACATACTTTGATGGTATTTAGATTCTCTCCTCCATCCATACCTCCCCACAATGCCCACAACCTAATTCAGTGTTCTCCAGTACACATACAATATGGCCTATATAGTCTGATTTCTGTCCCCACATGTCCCTCAGAGTGAGTCAATCCATTGGTACCTTATCTGCCTACCAAGATTCTCATGCCTATAAAAGACTGTCTCTCCCCCTCCCAGAAGCCATCAGTTGCCAAAAGTTCCTTAGGTTGTGCTGGGTATTCTTACGTACGTCCTCATGTCTATGCTGGGATTTTGCCTTTTTTTAAATCTTGCATGGGACGTATCACCATTACTTTGAGTTGCCCCCTCTTCCACAATGCTCCATGAGCCTTGGAAGGCAGAAGTTTGAAATAGGTGTCCTATTCAGGAATAAGCTATGTGTGGCCACTTGTTCATTGCATGTTGACCAGTTGTGGGTTTCTGTGTTAATCACCTTGAGCTACATAAGGAAACCTCTTTGGAGAGAGTTGAAAGATGCATTCATCCTATGTGCAGATGTTGCACTGGAAATGTGACATTTAAGGCTAAGCATCTAACAGACAATTATTCTGTTTGACCAGTTGTGGAACTGTTTTATTTTCTGTCTATTGAAAAAAGAAACTTCTTTGATGAGGGGTGAAAGGTACATTTGTCTGTAAATATGAAGATGCATATTTAGAATAAAGAAATTGTATTGAATTAGGGATCTGGAAAAAGCATATTTTTCTCTAAGATCTATGACAACCCCAGCCATGTGTATTTGGCTTTGTTTACAGTACTACACATAAGTTCCTGTCCATCAAGTGGTACTCAATTCCAATTAGACAGCTGTTGATTATCCCAAGATAATAGTGTCACTATTACACCAATAGAGATAGTTTGCTGGACCAGTCATTGTTGTTTATTAGGCTTTGCAGCTGAATTCAACTATTGATTAGTTTTGTCCCTGGCAACTTACATAATATCCTCTGATACCATGAAAGATAGTCTCAGGGAGGAGGCTCACAGGTTGCTTCCAGCTAGATTGCTCCAAGTCCTGTGTCCAAAGAATGTTCTGTCTTCAGCAATAGCATCTTATCTTCAAACACTAGGATGACAATCATGAATCATGTACTGTGACAATAGCCAGAGTTATTTTGGGAGTCTCTTGGAGTACTCTTGCCGACAGCTTAAAGGGAGGAATCTCCTGCCTGTCCCTGTGGGTTTTTTTGTTATATAGCCTTCAACTATATGCATATATATAGACACACAGACACACACAGTCACACACAGACACACACAGACACACATGCACACTAACAGATACAGACACACCACACAATCTAAGCTTTATTTATCTCACATCTCCCTCTTCCTGTAAAAACCTTCCTACTCTCTCCCCAATCACAGTACCCCTATTTTCCAAATTTTCCCTTTAATAACATCTGTCTCCTACTATTCCATTTTTTGAGCCCCTTTTTTCTCCTTTATCCACATATTCCTTTCCATTTTCCTGGCCCCTGAAGTTTCTTCATGATATGTACTCACACTTTGGTATTTTGAGCTAAAATTTACAAATGAGAGAGAACATATGTTGATTGCTTTTCTGAGTCTGTAGTACTTCACATAGTGTGACAGTTTCTAGTCCCCTTTATTTACTTACAAAAAGTAAGAACCAGCCCATTCTTTTCCCATTAGCTCTCCTTGGGCATTGGCCCTGAGATGTTGAGGCTGACAGATATTCCTGACTAGCCTATATGAGTTACTCAACTCCCACACAGCCCATCCCCTTGCTTGGGGATTATCACCAGTCCCTCACACCCCTCCAGAGCTCAAGCTTTCTCTGTTAGCTAGTTAGAGCCAGCCCATCCTGTTCCCATGGGCTCTCCTTGCACTTTGGCCCTCTCCTGTTGAGGCTGCTGAATGGTCCCTTACTAGCTAGAAGAGATAGCCAGTGTCTGTCATGCTGATGTCACCATTCTATGCTTTGAGATCAGCCCCATTTGCTTGGCTATAGGGTTCAAACTTTCTTTGCTTAGCTAGTTAGAACTGGCCTAGCTGATACCCATCACCCCATCTTGGGCCTAGGCACCTTTGCCCTCCTGAAGAGCTCCTGATTAGTCTGCCTGGATCCATCTGGTCCCTCCAATAACTTCTTTTTCTTTTCAGCTTTCAGTGTCCTCTCTTTGTTCTTTGTATTTAACATGTTTGCTTGATATCCAGTGGGGAGTTTCTTTTCTGGTTCTATTTGGTGTTCTGTGTGCTGTTTGAGTCTGCATGGATATGTTTTTCCTTAATTTATGGAAATTTTCTTCTATAATCCTGTTGAACAACTGGTCAATGCCATTGACCTTGGACTATTCTCTTTCCTCTATGTCTATACTGCATAAATTTTACCTTTCTGTGGTGTCCCACATTTCCTGCATATACCATTACTGTGGACATTTAAAAGTTTTTTCATATCCCTTGCTTGAGTGGTCCTGTTCTTCAACTTTATCGTCCAATCTTGCTATTCTGTTTTCCATTTCATTCATTCTGTTCATGAGGCTTCTTTCTGTCATTTCAAGTTGGCTTATTGTGTTTTTTGAATTCCATCTTCATTTCAACCTGAGCTTTCTTCAATGTTTCTATCTCTTTAGTGAATTCACTTTTCAAATCTTGAATTATCTTTGCCACTTCATTCCACTGTGTATCTGTATTTTCTTGAGCTTCAGTCAGGAACTTATCCTTATCCTCTTCCAGTAATGTGTGTGTTCTTTAAGTCATTGAATCTTTAATCATGTTATGATTGGTCTTTAAAATTCTGTGTCCTGGGGTTCCTCTGGGTAATTCTCATTGTAGAACATTTCTATAGGCTTGGTGGGATTTGGTCGGGTCATATATTATTTTGATTTTTCATATTATTTGTGGTTTTACATTGTGGTGTGGGCATATGAATTTCTTTTCTTTGTTTGTGTCTGATATGACTCAGGCCTGCCTTTGTTGAGTTGAAGTTTGATTCTGTGTATATTGTTGATGTAACTTTGTTGCTTTCTGATAGGGTAAGAATATCTAGTTGATCTGTGCTTCATGTTCCATCTTTCGAATTTTTGTTGAAGGGACCAGATAGATCCAGGCTGGCTAGTTAAGAGTTCTCCAGGAGGATGAAAGTCTAGGTCTAATTTTGGTATGATGAGGATCAACTGCGCTGGTTCTAACTAGCTAAACAGAGATGTTTTGAGCTCTGGAGCCAAGAGAGTGCTGTCTGAAAGTCCCAGGAATGATGATCTGGAATGGTGGACTCCGACTAATTCTCCCAGCTACTCAGGCACTCTCCAGCAGTCTCATCATGAATGGGTGAAGGCTCAAGGAGAGTCAATGGGAATAGGAAGCACTGGTTCTTACTAGCTAAGAGAGAAGGTGTATTTTCTGGAGCAGGGGATTGGGACTGGTTTCAGACCATGGGAATGGGCAAGGTAGGATTGACTAACTCACTTCAGCTAGTCAGATGTTCTCCTGAGACTTCTGCAGGAAGGGTCCAAGGCCCAAGGAAAGTGAACGAGAATAGGATAGATTGGTTCTCACTAACTAGCAGAGAAAGCCTGAGCTCTGGTGCAGTGGGACTGTCCCAAAGCAGAGAATGGGCACTGTGGTGTCGGGATTTGGTTAACTCACCCTGTTTAGTCAGACTCTCTCTGGTAGTGTCAGTGGAAAGGAGCCTTTTGCTTATTTTTTAAAGCTTTCCTAATATATTAATCAGTTTTATTGTTATTATGACAATGTACCTGACAAAAACAAATTAAAAGAGAAATAATTTTCTTTGATTTGAGGTTACAGTAAGGGCAGTCCATAGCTGCATGGCACTGTGAGTTTGGACAAAGCATCATGGAGGTAGACATACATGTGGAAATGCTTCATCACCTCAAGTTAGACAAGAAGCAGAGAAATATGAATCTGAAAAAGTGGAATGCAGGGAGGGTCCCTAATGACATACCACCAGTGGCATATTGACTCCTATAAGGGTCAACTTTACCACCTCCATCAAGGAATTAATCCATTCATTACACAAGAGCCTTCATGACCTAATCATCCTTCCCAACACTGTCAGAGACACTACTACAAGTGTGCTTTAATAGTCTCACGTGTGTTTGTCAATCCAACGAAGCTGATGATTAAGATTATGCATCATATCTACTCAAGCAAGCTTGTCCATGCCTTAAGATGTTGCCTGAGACTACATAAACAAGTAACGAACTGCTTTCTTTGGCAGAAGAAATTTCAAGACAACATAACATTGAGTCTGCGGCATGGTGATTACTGACTACTCTTTTCCATGCTGACGGTGAAGAAGAGCAACACGTGGGCAGAAAGAAATGAAAAAGTGCAAATTCAGTGTAACACCCCAGATTGAAGAGGAGAAGACCACTAGCAAACTAAGTCAATCCAAAAGGTGCTTTTGGTGTAAGACATACAGCTAAGCTTCTAATATGTGGAAGAAAGTCTAAAGGGTTGATTGATTCTAGAAAATAATTGCATCAGCATACAAACACTCCTGTTACTGTGGTCTAAGGTATTTGTGACTCTTTGAAAGTGAATCCTGGATTTTAGTGAAGATCACAGTCTCTTTGATATTCCAGGGCCATAAAACATCTGTCAAGGAGAGCTGCATACAGGCAGCGAAACTAGCACAGGAGAGAAATATATGTTAGGGTTGCAAAACTAGAATAGTGGCGTCATCTAAGACCTTTGAAACTGAAGTCTTAGATATTGCACATGGAGTGACAGGATATATTGTTTACTCTTCTCAGTTTTGGCCTTGCTCTAGTTCAATATTTTCTCACTATCCTGCAGTTCTTCTGTTTGGGAATAAGATTGTATAATTGATGCCATTGTATGTTGAAGTATGTAATTTATTTTTGATTTTTCAGGGGGTCACAGTTAAGAGAATGCCTTGAATCTCAGAACAGACTTTGGGCTTTTGAATATTGCAGAGACTGTAAAAGACTATGAGGATTTTGAAGCTAGACTAAATGCATTTTACATCTTGATATGGTCATAAGCCTATGTAGTCCAGGGGCCAAATGTGGTGGTCTGTAAGAGAAATGTTCCCCTAAACTCATGTATTTGAACAGGGTCCCCAGCTGGTGGTGCTGCTTGGGCATGTTCTGGACATTTAGGTAGTGGAGTCTTTCTGGAAGAATTTCATCAATGGAGGTGGCCTTTGAAGGCTTATAACCTGAGAAATGTTCCCCTAAACTCATGTATTTGAACAGGGTCCCCAGCTGGTGGCGCTGCTTGGGCATGTTCTGGACATTTAGGTAGTTGTGTCTTTCTGGAAGAATTTCATCAATGGAGGTGGCCTTTGAAGGCTTATAACCTCACTCTCTTTCCTGTTTTGTCTCTTGTTTCCTGTTTTATAAATGAAAAATGTAATCAGCCAGCTTACTGTTCCTGCATTTCCTGCCATGCTGAACTCCATCCTTCTGGTACATTAGCCAAACTAACGTTTTTTTTTTTTTTCCTTAAGTTGCTTATGATCATGATATGTTTTCAACCAGCAGAAAAATAACTAATAGAGAAATGCTTTCAATTTTTGAAATCCCCTTATGTTTAATTCCTTCCATTTCTCTCTTACCTCCTTCTACTTTGGGTTTTTGTTGTGAGTTGATATTTCTGTCTTTAAAAATATAGTATATATGCCCAGAGATACATAAAATTTTTATGGATTTTTTTCAATATGTGGAAAATGAAATCATGACCATTACCCCTAAATAGCCACCAAACAAAATCCAATTTTTTTAATAGAGGAAATAATTTTAAAATGGAGCTCAAGTAAATACCCTGCAGGTAAGTTATATTTATATCTTGTTTTTATTTTCAAAAGATGTTACACTGAAATAAGTGTGTGCTCAAGTGTAAAGTAAAATTGGTCATACCATTAAAATCTATCTCGGATTGCAAATAACAAATCTAGTCAATAACTTCTAATTATAATGATTACTTTGGATTAAATGTAAAAGAACTGTAATTATATCATGGGTGCAATGAAAGCCTTCATAGTACCTCAGCATTTTTCATTAGGATTCATTCAATAATCCTCTAGCTGTAATGTGCAACCACCTAAGAAATACCATGATTCTTTCCTAATGCAAACTAATTAGCTTGGGAGTTAAAATAATATAAAAAATTAAAATTATACATTATATCTATGAGTTACAATAGCACAGGCTAATAATCCTTCACAAATTAAAATTCTTGGGCTATCATTGAAGAATGTGTAGTATGAATATTTGTTGATATTACAAGAAGATATTTTAGAAAAGACAAAGTGTAAGACAAAAGAAACAGAAAATGAAATTACATGCTTTGTATTAGTATACTGAATTAGGTCAAAAGCTACGTTTTTCATTGACTGTTGGCTAAGATGAATCTCGGCCTCTTTGCCCTTCTATAGTGCTAGAATCTGAGATTTAGAAAGATGAAATAAAATACCATGTAAGAATAAATCAAAGGAAAAAGACTGTTCTATAGATGAAGAGCAGCTTTTTTAAAGTCTGTGTACTCCTTTCCTATATATATTTATGGCGTTAATGAAACAAAAAATTTAAAAAATATTTTAGCTGGGCGTGGTGGCACACACCTTTAATCCCAGCACTCGGGAGACAGAGGCAGGCGAATCCCTGTGAATTCAAGGCCAGCTTGGTCTACATTGAGTTCTAGGACAGCTGGGCCTACAGGGAGACCCTGTCTCAAAAAGACAAAAAAATTATTTTTATTTTTATTTTATGTGTATGATCGTTTTGTCTGCATGTATCTAAATGCACCTGTGCATACAATTCCTGTGGAGGCCAGAAGAGGGAATCAGATCCCCTGGAATTGGGGTTACAGATGAATTTAGCTATTGTGTGGCTGCTGGGAACTGTACCCTTATCCTCTGAAAGAGCAGTCAATGCTCTTAACCTTTGAACCCTATCTCCAGTCCTGAAGAACAGAATTTTGATAAAAGAGGTAGGAAATATCTAGTCCATCACATTGATTTGATATATAAGGAAAATAAATAACAGCAGGTTTCAGAACTTGTTGAAATTAGCAAATATCATCTCTCTTGTTTTAGGTAGAAGTTTGGGAATAATTTTAATTTTGTTCTATTTTTCTATTCTATATTAAATATGTTTGATACTTCTCAGTATCACCTAATTAAACATAAGTTAATATGACTGATGTTCTATGTTTTGTGAGGCTTATGATCTTTTTCATTCCTGTAGTAGTCAATTTCTTTTTTATTTATTCAAGGAGACCATTGATTGGCATGAGCAAAGCCAAGAACATATTGTACAGTTTAGTTTGACTACTTTGAATTGATGTCCTTAATTTGATTTGATTATCACATCATGCTTCTAGTGGTCATCTAAAAAATGATGATGAACAATCATATCCTTCTGGTTGAAATACATTTAGGTTGAACTTAATTAAATTCTTCCTTTGAGCAAAATTTCATGATGTTTCCTGGGCTTTATTCTGTTTCTTATTCCCACACCTGTTTTTCTCTAAGCTGAGATTAACACAACACTCCCTATTGGATCATTATTCCTCCCAAATGTAAACATCTCATCTGACCTTCAAAATTCATGTATACCTCTGACAAAAAATTCCCTAGGATCAGGAAAGGTGTCTCAGTTGTTGAGAGCACTTGATGCTCTTGCAGAAGACTTGGTTTTCAGTTCTCAAAACCCACAGTAGGTGACTCACAACCACCTGTAACTGTTTCCAGGGATTCTGGCATACTCTTACGGCCTCTGTGGGCACTTGCACATACATGTACACATAAAACAAACAAAAATAAATAAATCTTAATTGTTTTTCCACTGGTGTTGGTGAGCATCTTTAATCCCAGCACTCAGGAGTCAGAAACAGGCAGGTCTTTGTGAGTTGGAGGCCAGCTTGGTCAACAAAGTGAGTTCCAGAATTCCAAGCCAGTTGTGGGTACACATAGGGAACCCCACATATTTTACTCTTTAGTTTTCTCTTATTTTATTATATTTTACTTTAATTATACATTATTATTACTATTGTGTGTGTGTGTGTTTGTGTGTGTGTGTGTGTGTGTGTGTGTGTGTTTAGGCTCATGTGCACCACAGTGAGACAGTGGAGGTCAGAGGAGAGCATTTCTGAGGTTCTGCTTCTCCCTTACTGAGGCAGAGCACCTCTACTTTCTGGTGTGCTGCCTATCCCAGGCTAGCTGTGGTATAAGATTGTGGATCATCTCCTGTCTTTGCTGCCACATTACTGTAGGAGCACTAGGACTGCATGTGTACATCACCACATCCTTTTGTTCACATGTTCTTGAACTCAGGTCCTCAATATGTGATAAATGTTTTACTCATTGGTTGTCTTGTGAGGCCTCTTTCTATTAATTTTTTACTTATGTATTCTCATGTGTAAAGTCTTGATTTTCATATCTTCATTAATTTTATGAGAATTTTTAATGTTAGTTACACTTCACAAATTAATTTCTCTGTACACATGCTGATAACTCCCTCTGTAAAAGGATTCTGAGTTTGGTATTTGGTTAAAGACATTGTTTTAAAAATATCAGATGCCAAATGAGTTAAAGGAAAACAAGTTTTACATTTTAAAAAAGGGCATTTGGGCACAAATGGCTGAATGTATAGGACTTAACATGTATTGAGGAATACATGAGGTGGTGGGTGTCTGGGGGGTAGAATGGGGGGAGGGGTCTAAATTTGATTAAGAACTGTTGTATGAAATGAAAAAAAAAGTGAATAATTTCAATGAAAAGTGAAAGGCTGCCTAAGAATAATTTCAATTACTCTTAAAAAAAAGAAAGCTACCAGGCTTGGTGATGCAAACATTTAATTCCAATACTTTGGAGGCAGAGGTGAGCAGATCTCTGTGGGATGGTGGCCCCTGGTTTCCATAATGACTCCTAGGCCAGCTCTGGCTACAGGGAGACTCTGTCTTCGATAAAAAAGGAGCAGAAACAGAAGAAGAAAGCTGTCTAAAACAGTCTAATTTGGATGAGCAAAACTAATTGACATAATTGGTCAGCAGATTTCCCATAGCAAGCCTTGGCCTGTATGAGTCCTCATTTTAACCAAAGGGAGAGGAGTGGGTGGGTGCTTTTTCCTCTATCTCAAGCATAATAAAGTGGACTTCAACAGAATTTCTTACTAACCTGAAATGTTCCTAAACTGGAAGAGGCCATCAGCTTGGGCCTGCTTTGTATTTGAGAATGACAGATGATAGCATTCAGAGGCCTGAGGTGGGGAGCTAACTGCCCTTGCACCAGAGGATGGGTAAGAACTGCAGTAGTGCTTCCCTTGACTGGTGTGAGCCTCTGTGGCAAAGATGGTATACTACTATATTAAATGCTGACCACGGAGACCCTTGAGTGAGGAGTCATTAGTAGAGAGACTGCAATGTAGAGGTGAACAGCACATGGAGGCCCCAGGAGGATGGTATGAGATCCCAGAAGAAGGGCAGCCATCACTTATTTAGGAGAGTGTTTATTAATGGGGAGGGAGAACTTGCTGCCTTATTTCTAGCAGTTGCTTTTGTTTTCTCAATTGTGGGTAAAGGTTGCAGCCACAAAGACAGTCAATGAAAAGTAAGATCCAAAAGATAAAGGAGCTAAACACTGTCTCTCACCCAGTGTGGATTGCCTGCCAATCTGACCATTGCTAGAGTAGAGAAAGTGTCTTTCTATTGTATATAGATTGATTAATGTCCTGGATATTGATTCTTTACTATACATTTTAACATGGCTACATAATTATGTATTTTTAAGGAGCATGCAGAAAAATTATGCAACTTGAAGAACTTGCAGCAGAGGAAAATGTTTCCACAATGAATTGATTACAAACAAGCAGGAGAGATTAAAAATGAAATGAGAGTTTAATGTTATCCCCTACATCATGTTTATTTCTTATAACAGGTGCATTGATATTCCTAAAGATAAAAACTTTATTAACAAATAATATTACATCATAGGAATGATTCAAGTTATGATTCTATCTATACTTTTCTCATATAATATAAAATATTGAGCACCTAGCATGTTATTGGCAGAACATACATTAGTACAATGATCCTGGTCAGTATTGTATAACATTTGGTTTTGTCCTTTGCATGTGCTTCCAACTAGTTCTCAAAAGGAATGATGCCAGATCCTCATCTCACATCACACTAATTCTGTCTCTTCTACTTTGCAATGTGTATAATAAGTATTCCAACACTGTTTAATGTGTATATATTAATACAAGGGAGAAAGATAGAGAGAGAGAAAGAGAAAGGGAGGAGACAGAGATGCCTTATTTACATAGTAAAGAAGCTCCTGAGTTATATTTTAGAAAAATTTAAATTTTTATCACATTTATTTATATGTTTGTGCATGTGTGTAAAGGTACACACATGTGACATGGCATGCAGAAATCAGACGACAATATGCAAGTGTTGGTTCTCTTCTACCGTGTGGATCTGGGGAACAGAACTCTGGTTCTATTGTCAGGATTGGCTGAAAACACCCTTAACCACTGAGCCATCTCACCAGCATTCAAACTTACACTCAGAAATTTTAGTGTTTTGTGTCAGATACAATATTAATTACTGGGAAAATATATTGGTAAGGACAGTTTTGGTAATACTTATTGAGTTTTAAAAGACCCAGATTAGTATGCTAGATAATGTTTTAGGGCTTTTACTGAAATACTTTCTCATAGTAACTTTATTAAGTTATAAATGTAAAATATTAATAGGAGGAATAAGGAGTTCAAATACATGGTTTTAAATATAGATTTTTTAATGAGGGAAAGTATCTTTAAAAAATAGAAATAGTGTTTATAATTATGCTATAGATTTGCATCGTCATAAAAGTGATTTGTTCAGCATAGTTTTTAGAATCTTCATGTATAAATAGCTAACTTTCTTCCTTCATGGAAATTCATTTTAGCATCCTACTGATTAAGCAGGAAATTCAGTTTTGTGTCTGATGCTACCACTATATTAATCATGGCATTGATGACAACAATGACGACGAAACCTCAAGACACTATTTTGTGAATCTTACTGTTCCTCAGTCCATCAAAAATGGAAATTTTATTAAGTTATTACATTATTCAGAGTATTTTGTCATATGTCTTGGTAGTTATATATTCTGGTTTTATAACAAGGTACTTAAAACATGAGTAAGTTCCTAGTTTTCAAAATTATAACTACAGAAGTTAAAATGAAACATATTTAAGGAGGATAGGAAACTTGTGTATACAATAAAAACAGAAATAGGAGATGCAATTGGAGGACGGTTTTTCCAGAATTGTCATTTCCATTTACCTCCCTTGCTCTCCATGTCCGGACTTGTACAGTGGCCTCCAGTCAATGAGGCTTACAGGAGATTTCATAGATGAGAAAAAGATCTACGCATTAGCTTTAATTTTTATCTCTAGTGTTCACTGATCCCCAGAACAAATATTAACTCTTCTGGAGAAGCCAACCGTATGAAAATAAAGCCCTTCTAAATTATATTATGTACTCACACAATTTTTATTAAGGCTGTGTGGAAAATTAGAAACCCACCACATTATGGAATGATTGACATATTTAGAATAGTCTTCTTAGGAGAAGTACTCATTTTAAATTTGTAGTGGTTGTTCACTTTTCTATACTACCTTGGAATTACAGACAGAGTTTACATCTGATTTATACATCATGTATCAGTACAGCATAACTTGGTGCAAGTGTTTCTGCCATAACCATTTCTTGGCATCAAACAACTAAACAATGTAAAACAACTCTTTACAATTTTTGCCTTAATGGGCTATAAATCTGGAATATAAATATTAATACACACATATTTTCATACATAGTTATTGAGGTTATAAGAATATATCATTTGTATCCCCAACTTCAGATGAAACTTAGACAATTGTATTAAAATCGACATAGGCACATTTGAACTTTCTGGATTGTGAACTTTTCAAACTGATAACATTTGAACTTAGTGAAATTTTTCAATCTTATTGACTTTTCATGTCATAGACCTCTGATAAAACCAATATTTAACAGCATGAGACAAAGATGAAGGAAATCAAGCGTGTTTTTTTTGTGTCAAATATCTTGAAATGATCTAATGTGTTTTATGTATGTGAAAGTGCCAGAGATGGCCAGATATTTTCCTAAGGGAGGTCACTTATCTGTTACATCAGAAGTCTTCCAACAATAGGCACCTCCTCCAGCTGAGATTATGAGGTGAACCCACACTCAGCTGTTTTGACTTGACAGCGATGACAATGGGCTCTATCTAATAGCTTCAGCTCAGTCTGTTTGACTGTCAGGAAGATTTGGCCATGTGGACATGGGGGAGCTCATTGACAGGAGGGAAGGAAGGCATCTGGAAGATTCACTGAATGTTTGCTTTCACTTTGGACGTTTTGCCTTTCTGCAGACAGTCTTCTTTCAGTGTGTCCATCACAGCTGTGCTTTATCTGCTGCAAACTCTAGAGATTCCACAACAGTGTGTTCAATTTCCTGGATTACTGATTATAATCCCAATTTAGGGATTTAACAGTATGATTATTTTCTAATCTGTTGTTGATACTCAAGAATGCTTAATGAGGTTGACCAACATCAACTGGAAGGTTGATATAAAATCAAATTAAAATTGACTAAATCTAAGAAGTTTATCAAGATGATGGTGTCAAATTTCTAAAGTGTTTGAGTAAACCAGAATTTCAAGCATGCTAAATTAGAATTGAAATATCCCTTGTGGTCACTGGATAATTCAAACTTTGGAAAAATAATTTAGTTATTTAAATATTTTTAAAATTCTATAGCTATAGTTTTATAAGTAGCAGGAAATCATTAGGAGTAGGAGATTGATAGCACTCTTGTTCAATGAGCTTTCATTTTTGCTGTCTATTGGCCCTATGCCAGGCACTGCTATAACTGCTGTAGTTCAAGAACTCTTAATTCTCAGGTCAACCCTGCTGAGGAGTAAATACAGAATCATATCCCCACCTTAAAAATGAAAAAATGGAGCCCCAGCCTGAGCACCTATTCTTTTCAATTTTATATAGACAGTAAGTGATTATTGAGCTAAATGAGAACCAAGTAGTCTGTTTTCTGAGCTTGTACTTCCTGACAGTGCTGCCTCTAATTTGCTTCATAAAATGTTGTCAATTGCTCTTTATTACTTTGTGTTAAAATACAATCTCAATTTTTAAAAAAATCTACTTCAACATTAAAACATTTAAAAAAAAAATTGTCAGCCTGGTCCAAATCTCAATAGATGTGGAAACAAACAAAGCAAAACACAATAAAAACACACAAGCAAAGAAACAGACTAAAACTCCAAGTTACCTTCACAGGTAAAAGTAGTAGAGAATCCATCTCTCTCAATTATCTGCTTATTTAGGTCTTCATTTGATTTTGTCTTCTTTAATTGCATAATAATAATTAAAATAAATATTTAGTAAAGAATTCTGTGCTGGAAGCACAAAAAAAACCCTAAAGTTTTCTTTATCTGGATTGGCAAATACATCTGTTTAATAACAAGAATTCTTTCAAATTAATGATTATAATTCAATCATTTTATAATCACTATATAGTTTAGTTAAATGATTTCACTGAATTTCTAGGTGTCATCTATGGTCACTCACTAAAATTTCACTTTTATTTTAAATACTGTATTTTTTGTTGCTTCATAATTCACAGTATTACACTTTGAATCATCTATCTTATTCTTGGTAAATATTAAAATTCCTGTTGACATTTTTGCAAATGAAAGCTCAGTTATTCATAGGTAAGTTCTACAGCTGCATTACCATAGTTCCACTTTAAAGTTTGCTATTGATTGTGAGAGACATTAGTGAGCTAATAAATTCTGCTACACTGAAACTGGGTCATGTTTATGTGATTCACCAATAAAGGCTCAATTAGCTTTACACTGTTTTGAGGACTGAATAGATTCTTCTCTATCTACAGTTAATGTACCTAAATTTTAGGGATATCCTAACAAAGAACAGTATAATCTTCAGTATTTCATTTAGAAATATGCACAAATTTATCTTTTGACTTGTTGCTTATGACATAAATTCTAAGTAGACTTGATTTCAATACACTAAAGGAAGTAGGTAGGCATGAAAGATGTGCATATATGGAGCAAGCTACAAAGAATCAGATATCCCTGGCACTGTTCAGTCCTAGGGGCATTTAAGGGTCTCCTCGTCTATTGTTTAAGACCACCAGGAACTGATTTAATAAGTCTTAGAGAAATTTTATCTTTAAGTTTGTGTGTGTGTGTGTGTGTGTGTGTGTGTGTGTGTGTGTGTGCTGGTGACATTAAATAGTGTGAAAATCAGAATTAAGCTGTCAGGTTTTTAATCTCATATTTTGAACCATGTTCATTTTAGAGAAAGCAATGTCATACACAAATGTATATTTAATATTTTACTGCAATTTAAATTTCAGTTCAGGGACAGGAGAGACGAGTCATCAGTTAAGAGCATTTGCTCTTCTTTCAGAGGACCTGGGTTCAGTTCTCAGCACCCTCATTGACGACTGACAATCCACCTATAATGCTAGATCCTGGAGACCCTGGATCTTCTTCAGACCACTAAAAACACCAGGCATATATGTGGTGCATGTACACACCTTCATGCAAAACACTCATACACATAACATGAAAAATAGCAATATTATAATAAAGATATAATGACTGAAATATATATTATAAAAGAATACCGAAGGTTTTACTAGCCATTTAGTCAGGAAATAACAAATAAAGAATGCTAAAAAGACAAAAAAAAAAGGAAAAAGAGAAAAAGATACAAAATGATATGTGGTAAGAATGCTAATAGGGGGCTGGAGAGATCTGGCACCCACTTCTGATCTCCACAGGCATTGCATGACAAGGTGCACTTACATACCTGTAGGCAATACACTCATACTCAAAAAATAAAAATAAAAAATAAGGGGCTGGAGAGATTGCTCAGTGGTTAAGATCACTGGCTGTTCTTGCAGAGGACCTGGGTTCAATTCCCAGCACCCACATGGTGCTTAACAACCACCTGTAGCTTCAGTTCCAGGGTATCTGATATCTTCTTCTAACCTCCATGGGCATTGCACGAATCAGGTGCACTTACACACATGCAAGCAATACACTCAAATGCATAAGATAAAAATAATAAATAAAAAATAAAAAAAATTAATAAAGAATTACACACATGCAAGCAATACACTCAAATGCATAAGATAAAAATAAAAAATAAAAAATAAAAAAATAATAAAGAATGCTAATGGACCACCCATTTTCCTGTTACAAGAGCCTTATAAAGTTTAGTAGTTATAATTACAATGTCTTACCATCTTTTGGTCTTCATTTATTTGCTTCTTAATAATGGTATTGATGTGTTATGTTTTAATATGAATTTAAGAGAGTATAAATACATTCTTTAATATATTTTAAGGTTCAAATTATGTACAAATTTATGTAGATTATTTCATTAAAGAGTGGGTTGGCAATAAAATGTTTTACTTTTTGTTAGTCTTGTTATTTGTACTAGCTGTAATATATTTTGGGAAGGGGCATTTTGGGAGAAGATTATGCTTTTGTCTTCTTAAAAAGTTATATAACTGATTTGATTCAGGACACAATTATCACCTTTACTTAATGTGTGTATGTGCATGTGCGTGTGTGTGTGTGTGTGTGTGTGTGTGTGTAAATTCTCATGGAAGTCAGGGTTTACCCTCAGATGTTGTTCCCCAGGAGCAATTTCTGAGAGTCTGTTACTGGGACCTGAAGCTCTTGAATTAGGCCAAGCCGAGCTGGTCAGTGAGAACCAGGGATCACGCTACCCTCTGTCGCGGAAGTACTGGAGCTGTAAGCATCTTCCCAATCACCCAGCATTTTACACATGTGCTGAGAAGTTTGCTTGGAGCCACATTCTTGCATGGCAAACACTTTATTGACTGAGTCATTTTTGCAGCCTCTTCGTTAAATATTTAAAAGGAGTGTTAAAGATTAGTGAAGATGGGTTGATATAACGAGTTTTACCGCATTCTTCAACAGCACGCTATAATCCCCTTAGCAAGAGGTACCATGTGTCAATATGAGTATTTGAGGAAAATACTTGTCATGAGTAAAGGGCTATAAGATGAAATGTTACCTATGAAGTTCATGTCCTGGCAAATTCTCTTGATTGAGAGGTGGAATTTGATTGCTACATTTCTAGATAGGATAAGATTTAGTTAATAAAATTTATTGTTGTAAGTTATAACCCACAGAAAGTAAGAAATTAAGC
This sequence comes from Nannospalax galili, assembly GCF_000622305.1. Lineage (NCBI taxonomy): Eukaryota > Metazoa > Chordata > Mammalia > Rodentia > Spalacidae > Nannospalax > Nannospalax galili. Next base: position 1,745,672 of record NW_008340588.1, read on the forward strand.
AAATCTCATTTGACCCATGTTCTTGAAGGTGGTAATCAGAGACAGACAATGTGTTTCTTGCCACTAGGGGGCAATTTTATATTAGCTATTTTACACATTTCAATTCCAATGAACCTCTTAGATGTCAATCTGGAATTATTAGCAGACAGAGTGAATTTTTGAAGGTGAAAAATCTGATGTCTGATATCAATGTGAGCCCTAAATATATTTCAGTGGTAGACGAGTCTTTAGAACTAACTGAGGCTAGAAATCCAGCACTCACTGAAACTGTCTGGGAAGAGATTGTTTTCTAAGAGGGAGAAAATAATTGTGTCATGAGAAGAGGGATACTTAAAGCAAAACCATTTGAAGATTTCTGCTTGAATTGCTTGAAGCTGTGCTTTCATTTTAGAAGGAGTTATAAAAAGGCTTATAGGTATATTTATGGTAATTTTTTCTTATATCAGGTATAATACTAGCTGATCTACTTGTTTCATCATAACATACTTTTTAATGATCTGGTTTTGAACAGTAACAATATGTCAACAATATCCATGCAATTTTGCAATTTTTATAAAAGAAAAGTCAGTGTCACGATTTTAAGCATTATTTTATTACAAATCAATGTACTTTAAAAAATATAAAGGAAGTGTGCTCCTTCATCTCCACTTGCTTAATGTGTAACAGCAACAGACCTATGGCTTGCTGCTAAATCCCCTGCTTCTCAGATTTACTCCTCCTCCTGGCTGAGCCTCAAAAGTCCCCTCTATCCTTATGATCATGGAAATTCACCACCATTAACAAAATCCCCCTACCTGTTTGCATGACTACACAGCTTCCATAAAGAATCAATAGGCTTCTCTCATAGGAAATAAAAGGGTGAAGGCAGATTCACATCCAAGCATACACACACACACACACACTCACGTGATTCAAAAAAGGAAAGGTTCACATGTGCAAACCCTGTGTATTTGCACTTAGAGCATCATAAAAGTGTTGCCGTTTCCTTCATATCCAGTATAAAGTGCAATTCAAAGTAACTCATTCTTTTTCTGAAATCTTAATTTTTAAATTTTTATTTTATGTTTATGAGTATTATTCCTTCATTATGTAAGTGCGCTTGTGTTGTACAGTGTGCACAGAAGCCAGAAGAGGGTGTTGCATATCCCTGGAAATGGAGTTTTAGATGGTTGTTAGCTGCCATGTGGGTGCTGGAAATCGAGCCTGGCTCTGATTCAAGAGTAGCCAGTGCTCTTAACCACTGCATTATCTCTCCAGCCCAAATTAACTCATTCTTAACCACCTTTGTTTCAACAGAATAATCTTCCTTTTTTCCTTGCTGCCCAAAATGAACATCCCATTTGTTCAATAGTAATTATCTATGAAAACAGTTTTTACTCTTATTTATATATTCCAGAAAAACTGTTAGCAAAAATGATTTTTAACTTTCAAGTAACGTTTTTATTTAAAAAATACTAGTTGCCAAAATGCAAATTGATAGGCTGATTATAGTTCAGTTTTATAGACTGACAAGTCGACATATTATTCATTATAGAGGATATTTTTAGGAATCGTGATTAAATTTTGCTTTATTTGGCATGTTTATATGTAAAATTATAATGGTAGCATCATTATACTGGGAGTTCACTTTAATCACAAAGAATAATGCTCTTTCGGGGGAAAGCAATCTGGGAAAATAATTATTATTTCCTCATTGATTGTTGTTTCCTTATTTATTTGTCCTGGATGCTAGGAGTTTGAGAAATGTGTCAAATACTTCTGTTGACAATAATGTCACTTATATATAATTTGTCTGGCTTGTTTGCTTTGTTTATTCAAAGGTAAAGAAGAAAATATATATGAAATTCAACAGTATGTTCATCGTTTAAAAAATGGTCACAGAGACTCCATTGGACTGTCTCTAACCAGTGTCTAGTCTACAGAGCAGGGTCAACATGAAAGCAGTGTTCCTCAGTGCTTCCAAGCAAAGCCAGAGCCAAATAAGGCCTTTGTCTCAAAAGATGGACTAACTGGTAACAAACAAACAAACAAACAAACAAACAAACAATCAAACCAGAGGCTCCTTCCAAGTCACCTTAGAGGATCAGAGTCTTAGCTTCCCTTTACAGTAACAAAGTAAATGGCTCATTTTGGCCCCCTCCATGGTCTTAAACACTCAAAATAAAAATACAATCAGAAACTAAAGTGATTGATATGATTTTTAACAGTTTAAGGGCTCACACTTTTAGATATTTGATATAAAGTCATATGAGATATTATTTAACAATGATTTCTCCCCAGTGATTTTTTTCTTGATGTGAAAAATGCCAACCTGGTACATAACATCATGACTTTGGCTCAATTTAACATTGTAGTGTCCAAGCCTGCCTTCGGGAAATAAAGATAGTCTCACTATTGTTTTAACTTAAAAATAAAGATTGATTAAGTTTCTTCTGTCTCTCTTCTATAGAAGCCATCCGGGAGGACCCAATACTGTGATTCTAACCACTCCAACAGCTGTCAAAGTGCTCAGAAGTAGATTCTTGGCTCATCATTCTCAAATCCAGCTTGGAGGCCAAAGGAAAAAAGAGGAGGAACCCAATAGATGGTTGCTCTTGTGAGCCCATCAAAAGGTTCTAATGAACTTAGAATATTTATATTGATTTCTTGAGAATTTTATACAATATGTGTTAAACATATTCAGACACCCCTCTTCTCCACTACTACTGTATAACCCCCACCCCCAGACTTCATGTCTAATGGGCTTTGATTTAAACATTTTTAAACTATTTCTACTCTGACTTCTGTTTCCTGGCCTAGGGCTTGCAATGCTAATAATTCTTACCACTTTCTTCACATCTCTATCCAAGAGCCAGACAAAGATTTACCTTCCTTTCTATACATGACCGTTGTATAAATGTAACCACTAATGCACTTTTGTGAACTCTTAGGTAAGCCCACTGCTAAAGTATCCCTGCCACATCCAACATACCCATTCAGCTCTAAAAAGCCAGATGGGTCAGTCATTGCCTCAATTCTCTAACGACTGTTAGAATTACCTCTTCAGAGGGCGAAACGGTGAAAACAGGAGGTAGAAATTGAACATGCAGCTTAAAGCAAGGACCTTAAAAACATCAATTCCAAAAATGTTCTTAGTTCTCTGACCAGGAATATCAGAAGAGAACTTCAGTTTCTTTTCTCCTGTTAAATGACCACCCTGTCCTAAAGGTTGTACATGAAGATGGGGTCTAGAACTCTAGTCTAGAACTTGATTCTCTCTGGCGAACAGTTTTGGAACCAGAGCTCCAGGTTTTCCTGGCAAAATGGATATTTGATCCCCAATTTCAGTCCATCTCCTAAATGATACTGCTTCAGAAGTGTGAATGACCTGGCAGTCATAAAAGCCCATTATGGGAAAACTGTTTTGTTTTTTGTTTTTTTTTCCTGGTTAAGAGGATGAAATCTCTGGCCTGGGTGGAGACCTAACATTTCAGTTGTACAGGGTCAATATTCTGGCTAAGGGATTACCCCTCAAGAAGGTTGGATTAGCGTTAGGAAGGCAGGTTCACCTTAAACCACGTTAAAGAAATAAATGGAGCAACTGGAGGGATGACTCAGCAGTTAAGAGAACTGGTTGGTCTTGTGGAAGACCTGGGTTCAATTCCGAGCACCCACATGGCAGTTAACAACAATCTGTAACTCCAGTTCTAGGGGATCCAATTTCCTCTTCTGACCTCTGTGGGCTTTGCACGACATGGTTGCACTTATATACATGCAGACAATATGTTCATACACATAAAAATAATAAATACAATATCAAAAAGAAATTAATGGAGTAATTATTCCTTTTGTGACATAATGTACAGTTCATTTTTTTCTCTAAAGTGCCCTTTCCTGCCATACAGCTGCCTTTTACCATATGACTGACCTCCACATTGGCTTGACTCAGAAAATATGATGTTTTCCTTCTTTTCCCCATTCTCCTCCTCCAGCTGCAGAGATTTATAGCTTCCCTGTCCTGTGTGTGTGTGTGTGTGTGTGTGTGTGTGTGTGTGTATGTGTGTGTGTTTTCTTTTAAAGGCTAAGAAAATTGTCCTGGAGCTTCAAAAAATGAAAATTACAAAGAGAAATAGTAATTGCTCAGTTTAGAAAATATGTTAGGCCTGACCTTTGCAGACTGCCTGAGAGTGCCTGAATCCAGCCTCCACATGGTGGTGAGCATTCCAGATCATGCCATGCCCATCCCTCTACCTTGGGACTACCTGTAACCCCTCCCATGCTGCACAGCTAAGCTTCTCTGCCCTTTAGGAAGGGTCCAGACCTTTGCACACTGTCTGAGAGTGTCTGAATCTGGCCTCTTCATGGTACTAAGAGATGAAAGCAACCTCAGTGTCCCTCAGTTGATGAGTGGATGATGCAAATGTGATATATTTACACAATGGAGTTCTACTCAGCAGTAAAAGAAGACAAAATCATGAAATTTGCAGGTAAATGGATGGAATTAGAAACTGTTATACTAAGTGAAGTAATACAGGCTCAGAAAAACAAATGACATATGTTCTTTCTCATTTGTGGATCCTAGCACCTATCCTTTACATCCTGATGTAACTGCAGAAAACAGGAAAATGGAAGGGAACCATGGAATAAAGGGAAAGAAGGAGCCTGAGAGAACAGTAGGAGATGGGTGTTACTCAGGGAGAAATGGATAAAATGAGGATATTTAAATGGGAGGATGGGGGGAGGGTTACACAGGGAAATATGGGGATAAAGGGAAAGAAGGAGCTCAAAAGAGGTGGGACATTAAGATACTGATATTATTAAGGCAGAAATGAGTAAAATGCAGATACTTTAAATGGGGAAGGAATGTAGGGAGTGTTACATAGGGAGAGAGAGGAAAGAGATTACATAATGCCAGCTACTTTAAAAAAAATTATGTGTATAGCTAAAGGCTACATAACAAGAAACAGTGCCAAACAGGAAAAACCTTCCTTTGAGTTATTGACCAGGGTAGTCCAGAAGACTCCCAAAATTACACAGGCTACTGCCACAGACATTGATTGCCTCCCATAACTTGAAGGTAGGACCCTGTTGCCCAAGAGAGGACATATTTTGGACACAGGATTTGGAGTAATGGAGCTGGAACTGAACTGGAAGCCATCTCCCCTGAAGGCTAGCCCTCATAGCTTTGGAGAGCACTATGTAATCTGCTAAGGGAGAACAGCCATCAATCATCCAACCCCAGATTCAAGGCCTAATAACCATATCAATGACTGGCACAGCAAACAACATGGGCACAGTAGTTGCACTTTTATCATGGGGGTAATCAACAGCTACCTAAATGGACTTAAAGCCCACTCAATGGGAGGAAACTCATGTGTGGTACTCTAAACATAGCCAAATGCACATGGCTAGAGAGGTCTTAGATTTTAAAGAAAATCCCAAGACTGTCACATCCCTAGACAAATATAATTAACTTAGTATGCGAAAAATATGGATACTTATATTTACAGACAAGTATCCTAGTCACCTCTCATCAAAGGAGCCTTTTTTGCAACAGATGGAGAGTATTATAGAGTACAACAACTGGTCATACATAGACATTGTCTGTGAATTTCCCAAGCCTAAGTGGCATGTCTACAATGCAACCTCTACACCTAAGGCTCATGGAACACACAACAAGAGGTAAAGAGGATACTAATGCATCTCTCAATTCTCATCAATGAAGCTCCTTCATGCAACAGAGGACCAAGAATACAAAAGGTCACAAATGGCCAAAGCATGGAGAGTAAGAGGCTGCAGAGTTTGGGTCCTAGGTCAGGACTCTTATATTAAACTCCAAACACCAATGGCTCAGGGACCATTGTGGAAGAGGGAGTGGAAAGATTGCAAGAGCCAGGGAAGAGGTGCACGGCCACATGGAAATAGAGTCCTACAAGCTCCGGGGACCTTGCTCAGATAAACCTACAGCAAGGGTATCAGCATGCACAAGATGTTTGCAAACTCAAGCAGACAAAAACCCAGCATAGAGCTGAGGAAAGGGGCAGCATGTACCAATCGTAGCAAAAGAACTATTGACAGCTGGTTATACCTGGGTGAGGAAGAGCTGATCTTCTTAAAGGGAGGGACAGTAGGTAGCTTGCCTAGACTCTAGAAGATGAATTTGTACTAAGAAACATCTGGGGGCACAAAGTTGAAATGATAGACCTTAACACAAATGATGCAGTGTATGAATTCCAGTGGGGTACAGGGCTATTAGAGGGTGCCAGTGGGGAAGGGGGTATAAAGGTGATTAACATTGATTAAGATGTTCTGTATGAAATATACAAAAATTCAATAAAAAATTTACAAAGATACAAAAAAGTCAAATTATTTTATTCATATATTATATGTGTATATCATATAATTATTTAAACAAATATACTGGGTACTTAATCTTATTACATGTCAATAAAACTGTTTCATCTAGAAAAGTCAAGCAGCATTTTAGTACAAATAAATTGTAATTCACTAAAGTATTATATAAAGTACAAAGGATCGTTATAAAAATTATGGATAATAACTAATAATAGTACATCTGAAAGATCTATAGAGAAAAAATGCTTTGTAATCTCACTCTTAAACTCATTGAACATGCTTAATTTTCCAATATATGATTACATCCTCTACAAGTGTTGGCAGAAATACATGTTCACAAAGAGTTTTTTGATATAACTCTGAGGGCAATAATGCTTAAATTTTTAAAGGAGCCTAGCATTTAGATTTCTTTAAAGGGAGTCAAATTTGTGGTGGGAAAGTCATGTGAAACTGAGAAAGAGTGCCACAAAGCCAAAACTGAACATTGTACTTTCCCACTGGTGTAAACCAGAAGCCTAATATCTGTTTAAACCTGTAGGAAAGTATATTTACTATTTTGATATAGTTAATAGGTAGAAGTATAGAAGTTGGTGGTAATGATTTCCTAAGAAAATAAATACTTACAAATGCTGCTGGTATTGATCTATTGGGCACATAAAGGCCACAGTCAAATTGTGAAGAATTGGGCAGTGAAAAGTGTTTGTTAATTCTTATGTTATCCTCTCCTCCTGAATTCAGTCAGGGGAAGTACAGTAGATGTGCATATCTTGAGAAAACACTGTGCTTAGCATTTTTTTGAATAAATTAAAGCTTTTTTATAGCTAAGACAAAATCCTGCAATTAAACATAGCCATAAGTATATGAAACAAAAACCAATTAATGCCTGAGAAAAGACTAGGTTACATGTCAATACCAGATTTAAGGGTTACAGATGCTAGCTGTAGTAAGATATGTAAAATTTAATTACTACACACATGGAAATATGCCTAAAATAAGTTTAACTCAAGCACGTTGTCCTGTAGAAGAGATGGTCACCGTTTCTTCATAAAGGTTGATAACCAGAACTTGGCAGAGTATTTCCTGGTCATTTGCAATTTCATTTAAAACATGTTGTGTGGCTTCCTATCTACACTTCTGTAATACTCAACATGAGGTATAGAGGGATGAAGGTGGACTAAAGAGTCTTTTAATTAGTAATTAGTAATTAGCAGGTAGTGGAGAGTAGGCTCATGACCAAAAGTACCCTCGACCTCAAAGAGAGGCAAAGAATGGTTTATAAAGCTTATAAACACAATTACATAATGCCAGGGGCAAAGTCAATAATCAGTTACATCACAACAGAGGTAGGTCCCTTAGTTACATTGTAACATGGGCAGGTATCATAGTTATACCATAACAGGGGCAGGTCAGTTACCAAAAATGTTTTCAGTTAACAAAAATTTTCTAAGTTTTAGTTAGGAAAAAAAGTTTCTCAGAATTGCAGAAACAATGGGTTCCTTGGAGGTGGAGGTGTAGCTGTGAGAGAACGTTCTGCTTCACTGAGTTCCTTCAGCACAGGGAGCAGCTGGGCAGAAACACAGAATGGAGTCAGCTAGAACAAAATGGAGTCAGTTTGGGCATTTCACCCTCGGGGGATAATTATGATGCATATCTTAGTGTTTTAATGATATGATCTTAGCAATTTAACAGCCTGTTTAGAACTATTATATTAATTTTAATAGTTACTTGCAAGAACCCTCATGACATATGTTGTGTCTATTTGTTCTGTTGTATAAGACTGTCCTCTGACAGACAGATTCCATTTTCCCAAGTTCAGTTGTCACCTGTTGCCTAGGGTCTTCACAGCTGAGCTTGTTTACTCTCATGCCTGAAAATAAAAACATGGGACCCTCACGTGAGAATACAATTGAACCTCCCAACCAATCAGTCTTCCCTAGTTGCACAGCATGTTACCTGGAGGAGATGCTAAGGCTATATGGGACATAGACTCCTAGGGGAGTACTTCTACTATTTTGTGAGGCTACAGGGAAGCCATCATCCATGTTTATATGGAGATTTTCCAGTGTAACCTTAGATGAAGAACAACACATTCCTGTAGGTAAACCTTCACCTGTTGCTCTGTAAACAAGCCCAATAAACTCACTGTTTTCCCACACTGCAGTTTGGCAAAATTGTACCTGGGTTTGTCATTGGAACCAAGGGAAGACGGGAGGACATAGTTTACCACCCCCCCGACACTGCCCCAAGGAATTTTAGCAACAAATTCACAGTCTTCATTGTCCATAAAATATTGACAGTATAATCTTAGATACAAATATAATTTGTGAGAATTATTGCCATATAATATTCTTCTAAAATAATCAAATAGATTGTTATAAACCTAGATTTTATGTAAAATTCACCTGGTCAAATGCAAAGGACAGGTTGCCTTTTGACACTTCACTGTCAGAAATGAATGCTATCATCAGGTTTCATGATTTTTTTCTGTCATAATACCGTTATTACCAAAACAACTAACTTAACAACAGTTATGTTATTTAGTCTCAAGCAAACTCAAAGAAAATATAATAAAGTAACTTCTGACATAAGGCACCTTGCTATGTGTGCCTATGTGCTAAGGGAGCCCAGCATTTAAGGTCTTCAAAAGTAAATCCTTAAATTTTCAGACTAAAAGTCATGTAAAGCTGAACACTCTAAGATACACATGACGTGTGTATGCTACATTTTTCTGATGATATCCATCTTTCTAGCTACTGATTTATTTATCTATCTATCATCTACCTATATCTATCATCTATCCACCCAGCTCTCTATCAATATCTATCACCTATTGATTATCTATCTATCTATCTATCTATCTATCTATCTACAATCTATCTATCATCTATCTATCTATCTATCTATCTATCTATCTATCTAT
>NW_008340588.1:1755380-1767234 GCF_000622305.1 Nannospalax galili
TCCCTGAGTGTCTGTCTATCTATCTATCTATCATCTATCATCTCTTTTACATTTATTTATCATCTATCTAATCTATCATCTATCATCTATCTATCATCTATCTTTCATCTTTCTATCATCTATCATCTATCTATCATCTATCTATCTGTCTATCTATCTATCATCTATCTATCTATCTATCTATCTATCTATCTATCTATCTCTATCATCTATCTAATCTATGGTAGCCTAGAGCTTCTCTGCTTATTGGCTAAACTCAAATGCAGTCAGCATAAGCACATTCTTTTTTATAGTTTCAAATGGACACAAAGTTGCTTTTTGTGGTTTAGCATCTATACTATTCTAGTTTTTTATAAGAATAAACATTTTCAACTAGAATGAAATAACAAGCCATGAGTTAAGAAAGTATAATAATGTCAATGAAATATACGTTGGTGTGTCTGGGCAGAGTAGATTTCTACCTTGAAGAGCTACATTTAGATTGTGTGAAGGGGAGAGGTGAGAGGGGAAGTAAAGAAAGAATTCTGTAGGAGGTGAAATATGCACATTAGTCCAGGAGTAATTAGTATTAGAGGCTGGATCAAAGTTACTGAGAAAAGATGAATGTATTTTTGACATTAATAAATGTAATAATAAAAGTAAATAACATACATAAGAAAGGAAAAACCATGGCTTTCCATAAAGAATGCTTTGGGGAATTTCCTTTATTTTGTTCCAGAGTGGATTTTAAACCTTTCCAAGCCTTTCATAACCTATATTGCATGAAGTTGGTTTCGAGTGATAATTATTTTTCTATTTTTTTCAAGACCATATTTCTTGTGGAGAGGAAATAATATTTTTATGTTTTAAAATTGTTTTAGAATTTCATATTTGAGTACTACATGTATGTGATCTCCAAATCTCCCTCACTCCCCTCCAACTCCTGTCATATCCCCTACTCCCTTTCAAATTTATGGCATCTTCTTCAATTATTATTGTTACACACACACACACACACACACACACACACACACACACATACATCACTGAGTCCATTTAGTGTTACTTCATGGGTAGACACCTGAGACTGGATAATTTATAAGGGAACACATCCTCAGAGAAAACTAATTTTACTTCTCTCAGCAGCCATTGATTGCCTGCAGCTCTTTAACTAGGTAAGGACCTTGTAAAATTACCCCTTTGGGCCGGAGAAATGGCTCAGCTCTTAAGTGCACTGGTTGCTCTTACAGAGGAACCAGGTTCAGGTCCCAGCACCACATTGGGTAGCAACCATCTGTAACTTCAGCTCTAGGGAATCCTATGCCTTCTCTGGCCTCCATGGTCATTGCATGCATGCGTGTACCTACATACATACAGGCAAAACACTCATATACACAAAATAATAAAATAGAATAAAGTTTTCCCACTTTTGTGATGACATTTCAGCCTTTGTCGTTATGAAGGTCCTATCTGTGGAGCTATATTGTTGAGATTTCATGGGTACAGTTTCCTTGTGATGTCTGAAAGACATTATCTAGCAGTAGGTGTCATAGTCTTCTGGATCTTCCAAACATCCTGCCTCCATTTCATGGTGTTCCCCAAGCTTTAAATGTAGGGTTTTGTTGTAGATATGCTAACTGGAACTGGGTTCCCAATATCCATTTATTCTCTGAATTTTGACTGCTTTGGATCTGTATTAATGGTCACCATCTGTTGCAAAAACTGTTTCTTTGGGTGAGAGCTACACTTATCTATATCAAGAGGATAAGTCTTTAGAATATAGTTAGAAATTATATTGGTGTAAGAAAATGACTAATTATGGGCTTGGTGTCAGGTTTAGAGTTCCAGGCAGGAATTCCATCCTATTGAGTGGGCCTTAAAGTCAATTAGACAGCTATTCATTAACCCCACAAGATAAAAGTGCCATTATTGCATTGTTGGGATATCTTGCCAGGCTGGTCATTGTTGTGGTCACAGTCTTTACAGATGAGTACAACTACTGATTGCTTTAGTCCCTTTGCAGCTTGCATAACACCTTCTTAAACTGTTAGAGATAGTCATTGGGGAGGAGGTTTCCAGGTCAGTTCCAGCTCAATTCCTCCAATTAACTCGTGTATCCAACATGTGTGGTGTCTCCAGCAACAGAATCATACCTTCAAGTTCTGGAAGGGAACCAAGGGCAATGGCAATAACTTATGCTGTTTGGGGAGTCTTTGGATTTCCCTGAACAACTTCTGAAAATATGGATTCCCATGTCTGGCAGAAAGGATCTTGTCTGAGAGTCTATGGCTGTTGGGAGGAGTGTTGTCACACCATGTGGTATAATTGTATTTAAACTTTGCATATACATATGTGTATATGTATATTATACGAATACATATACATTACATATGTATTTTAAGTAAGCTTATAAAATAACATGTTTCCTATGGCCTTTTCAAAGATCCTCAGTGTCATTTATTTCTCCTTCATCCCTATTCCTGTCTATTGCTCTCCTCTCTTCCAATTAAAATACTTTCCATTTTTCCTCCTTGTTTGCACCTGTGACTTACTATCCTTCTCTCTAGAAATGTCTAGTAACCATGAAAACAACTTATGATTTTTAAAAATTTAAGCTTGAAAATTGATGTAGATAATACATCAGTTTTGTACTTTTGAAATAGTAATTTTTATTAGTATGTCTTTTTTTTGAGACAATTGCCCCCAGATGACCTGGAGCTTGCTATGTAGAACATGCTGCTGTCCATCTCACAGACATCTATTCTCCTGACTCTGCCTTCCTCATGCTGGGATTAAAGAAATATGCCACCACACCTGACTCAAAATATTATTTTTGATTTTCTGTATCAATAATTACTCTCACAGAAATTTCTAGAGAAGCATACAGATTTAAGCATATATATGTATCCATTGTGTCAATTAGAAATTGGAGATGCTTCAATAAAAAATCTCACACCACAATTAACTGATTGATCTAAAAGATGGATTTTTTTCATTAAAAAAGTAAGTCGCATTTGGCCATACAATTTATCATGATGTGGGTATGCTTATGATAGACTATATCCACACTGGGCATCTAACTGTACTCCTTTGCACAACTAGTCTTCTTCCTATGGATGCTCTAGGGGAGGCTCAAACTTAACTTCAGTCTAATGATTTTTCCATCATCTGCTACTTAGCACCCTATGCAATCCCTAGATGATAATTATTCTTTCAAAGGGCAATGTTCATGTCACTGTTGATCCCTACCTAGAATTTCCAGAAATTATGACTTTGGCACCTAAAGATCCCAGTTAGTCGCTGAGGCTAAAAAGAAGATAGATCCCTGAAGTACCCTACTAAGATAGTTTCTCAGTTAGAAATGAGAAAATAGAGAGGTTTATATGTGTATTGTTTTATTTTTCTTGTATTGCTTGTGCCATCCACACTTTGTGTGATAATGAAGCTGCTTTTATTCTCAACATATTCAGTTCTCTTGGTAATTTACTTCTGTGAAAAATGTAGTATGTAAATAAAATCGGAAAACAATTCTAAAGTTAAAGACTTCGGGTTTTCTATTATCTTGCATGATTTCAGAATATCAGAATAAGCATATATCTTTAAAAAGTATATTGCAAACTAAATGAAATATGTGATCCTTGGTGAGATCACAGATCACAATAATAATGATTTTCATTTTCTATAAAGCTTACTATTTGGACAAGTGATGACAATATATTTGCATCAATGAAAAATTCCCGAATTTGAAAGTAGTGCTTTTGTGATAAAATACAATATCCTGTGCTTGAAAGATAGCTCAGAAAATAAAGTGTTCACTATGCAAGCTGGGGGATATGGAGACCAGCTGATTCCTGAGACTTGCTGACCAGTCTGTCTAACCTACTTAACAAGCTACAGGCCAGTGATAAACCTTGTTTCTGAAAAAGGTGAGTACCACATGTGAACAACACATTAGTTTGTCTCTGACTTAAAAGTGCCATCAAACAAATTATACACCAGGCAGGCATAATCTTTTTGAACCTCATCTTCAACTAAAAATTAAGAATAGGAACTAAATTTACCCATTTTTTGTATTATTTATGTTACATTTTAGTTTAAAAACATTTTTTTGAGATGGATCTCCAGCAGGCCTGGAACCCGCTGTGTAGACCAGGCTGCTCTTCGTGTCACAGAAATCTGCCTGCCTGTCTACTGGGTGCTGGGATTAAAGGGATGCTCTGTAAGACTTAGCTAGAATTCTATTTTCTAAAAGAAAATAATTTTTCAGTCTTCAGTAATAAATTTTCCATAAAAAGATCTGTCTAGTCGAGATCATTTATATTTATAACTAAAGAATGTTGAAAGAGGATATAGTATTATCTGTACTAAGATATATCTATGATAGTCCATTAACTATGCTATATGAGTGTATGAAATAGAAAATCAGATAACCTGAAGTGGTGTATATAACTGGATATCATGGTAACTTGAAAAACTCTTTTTCTATATATGTCTTCATATATATATATATATATATATACATAATATGTATGTATATATTTATATACCTTCCATTTTGAGTTAAATCGCATGGTTGAAATTAGGCAAGTATACTAGTAAAATTTTTATGTGTGTATGCATATACATGTTTACACATATATTGTCATATTTTTCAAAAAGTTTAAATTTGTCACTAGAGGAGAGAGAACATCTCTGAGTACAGTGAGGTTACAAGGTTTTTAGAAATAGTAAAAGCCATATAAAGTACATTGAATACAAAAATGCTTTATAAATATACAATGATGCTTTAAACAATGTAGTCTAGTAGAAATATAATATTCATATGATGACATAATTTATTCATAAAATATTTACATGAAATTCATGTCTTTAGGAAATGCTATAACTTTGGGAAAATTAGGTTGTGCAAGAGAGTTGCATTTAGTATACACAATTTGCAGCCAATATCGAATATGTTAAGAACCATAGAGTCCTCTGAATCCACTTTGCCTTGCAGCAGGATATTTTCCATTTAAAAAATTACACAGTATATGTGCTTCAGTTAATCTAATCACAGTACATATTATATTATGACTAGTCCAAGAGAAAAATAATGCTTTTATTATAAGCTGAAAAAATAAGGGAAATACCCATAATGCAGGTAATTTGTAATTTCACTATGTTTCTTTTATACTTAATATGTGCTTATTAAAATTAAAGCCTGTCTTAAAGGATCTGTATTAAATAATCTAACATTAAATAAATGTGCCAATATTTGCTTTTTGAGGCACTTAAAATTTAACCTTTCCACATACTTGATAAGAAGAAAAATGAAACATTTCTTGTTTCAATATTTTGTAGTTTTAATTAATTTAGTACTAGTTAGTACTCAGGAGTAGAGACAGGCAGCTTCCTGTGAGATCAAGACCAGCTGGGACTACAGGGAGACCCTGTCTCAAAACAAACAAGCACACACAGAAAGTGGATAAATTAGTGACTTTATATATAAATAAGATTTAGAGTGTTCATTACAAATATTTTAAAATAAGCCTTCTAAAAGAGTTTGGGCATAATGAAAATTATTCTAAATAAATCCATCGTGTCTTATTTTTACATATTGCTAGAGAATATTTTAAAAATCTGAAGCTGTACTGCGGACTTCAAATACACATTGCTTATTCTTTCCATTTATCACCTTAGAATGTCTGTTTTCTATTTACCCTTTCTACTTTAATGGTTCCCACACATCACTTTAAAGCTTTGATCATAATAGAATTAGAAAATTCTGTAACTTTATTCTTCTTTAAAATTCAATAACTTACTTTGAAACATGACTTAGCACTCTAAAACCTTAGAAAAATGATTATATGTTTTATTTTAAGAAAGAAGTTTTAAACAACTCCTAAATGTTAAGAATTTGTAGAAAGAAGAAAGAACAGTGTTGTTATTGAGCTGAACATGTTTAATTTGATTCTTTGGTCTGATAATAACCAAAATAAATCTGAACGAAATAAAGCAAGCAAGAAAGAAAATGGGAGCAGAGGGAGGAAGGAAAGAAGGCATGAAAGTATAGAAGGGGAAAGGAGGAGGAAGAGACATGGAAAAGACAAAATGCCTAAGCGAATAGATTATCAAAGAGGATTATTGATGTATATCATGGTGTTGTGGAATAAATATCTAAGATGATTGTGTTAGTTAATTTTCACTGTCAACTTGGTTGGATTAAGAAACATCTAGGGCATTACTGTTTGGGTACATGTGTGAGGACTTGTCCACAGAGGATTAACTGAGGGCAAAATATCTGTCGTGAATATGAATAGCATTATCTCATGGGCTGGGGGTATTGAACTGAATAAAAATATAGAAATCCAGCTAAGTGCCAACGTGTAAGCATGCAGTCTCACTCACCACTGTGGAACTGTCTGCCACTATCTTCTAACCAACATAGTGGGTGTATCCCTCTCTAGATATATAGATGTTGAACCTGATTTACAAATTGCACAACATATACATGAAAACATTGCATGGGGGTCTGGAGACAGAGCTCAGCAGTTACGTGCATTTGCTCTCTTTCAGAGGAGCTGAGTCCTGTTTGCAGTACCCACTTCAGGCAGCTCAAAATTGCCTGTAACTCCACCTCCAGGGAGATTGAATACCTTTGGTCTCTGACAGTACCTGCACTAATGTGCACATACCCACACAAAGAATATAAAATAAAATAAATCTCTTGGGGGAATAAACAGCTGTCCAATTTGGATTAAGACTCACTCAACCAGAGGGAACGCATGTGTGGTGCTGTAAATATAGCCAAACATACAGGGCTAGAGAAGTCATAGATCCTAGAGAAAAAAATACTTTCACCACAACCCTAGATCAACGTAATTTCTTACTTTATTCTAAACACGAATCCTCATATATACAGACAAGTGTTTCTTTCACCTTTCATCAAAGTTTATTTTTGCAACAAACGGAGACTGTGGTGGTTTGAACGAGACTGTTCCGCATAGGCTCCAAGAATTTGGACATTTTGTACCCAGTTGGTGGCGCTGTTTTGGGAGGTCTTAGAAGGTGTGGCCATGCTGGAGGAAACACATCACTGAGGGTGGGCTTAGAGAGTTCTTAAGCCTTGCAGGATCTCCAGTTACCCTCTTGCTTTCTGTGCCTGCTTGATGATGTGAGAGCTTAGCCTCTGTTCCTCCTTAGCCACCTCTGCTGCCATGGATCCCCTCCATGATGCGCTCTTGCCACTTTAGAATCACAAGCTCAAATAAACTCTTCCTTCAATAAATTGCTTTGGTCAGTGTTTCTATCACAGCAACAGAAAAATAACTAATATAGAGACTACTACATAGTTCCAGAATTGGTAAAATGCAGAGAAAAAGTGTCTGTGAGATACTTAACCCTGTGACACATCTTCAATGCACCCTCTACATAGGACACATGCATCTCTCAGCTGTCACCAGAGAAGTTTCCTTATACATCAGATGGTCATTAACACAGAAACCATTTCACAATTGGCCAAACTGCAAAGAACAAGAGGCCACAGAGGATATTCCTGATGAGGGCACCTATTTCAAACTTGTGCCTTTCAAGGCTCTGTGATCCATTATGGAAGAGAAGGTTGGAAAGATTGTATGAGCCAGAAGTGATGGATAATCACAAAAAAAACAGAGTCTTCCTGACAGCTGGTCAGTTACACATATGAACTCACAGCAATGGTGACAGCATGCACAAGTCCTAGCGCAAGCTTAAATCAGTGAAAATCCAAACATAAACATGAGATAGTTGCTAAGAAATCCCAACACAACCTAAGCAGTTAGGCAATTGATGTCTGCTGGGAAGGGAAAAGACAGTGTCTTACAACAATGGGACTCTTGATGGCACCAGTGGATGGACCAACACTGAAGAACATTTTGAGACATAAATCAGACTCTGTAGACCATGTTTATATATATATATATATATATACATATATGAACACAACATTAAATTGGATGGGGGAGGAATGTGTGGATAGGTGAAGGGATCTAAATATCATCAAACTATATTATAGGAAATTAAAAAAAATTAAAAAATAAATCTTTAAAAATCATATTTCACCATGTAAATATGTACAGTGACTATTATCAGCTAAAATAAGTTTAACAAAATTAAAAGTAATTTTAGAAAATTTAAATAAGTCTAGAATGAGAAGTGAGGATCATCATCCTGATAATGTTCTCCTATCGAAAATGTAAATTATTTTAGATATGTTATGAATGTATTCTTTCAAATACAGGGATCATGTATACATCTACCTGACTCTTAAATAAATATTTATATACTCAAGCTTAATCGAAATTCAATCAATTCCCTGTTGATTGCCATTTTGGTGGTTTATAGATCCTTGTTCTTCCAAGAAAAATCACTGCAAGTTTCTTTGTATATTTGTTCGTTTGTATTTTAAAAATATAATACAATTCTTAGCTCAAACTATCCCATCAACCAACCAAAATATTAGTGATAAAGCTATAAGCAGAAGGCTGAGAGATAAAAGTCAATCTTTTTCAAAATGTTGTAAAATATAATCCTGCCTGAAAGACTGACTACACTGGATTGACTGTCCAGGCATTCTAATAACTTTAGCTGAAAAAAAGAAAAGATACGTCTATTTGCAATGAACTTGTGTATTTCTTTAGATTTTGCTTGCCCATTTGTGATACTTTTAATCTTAATTTCGTTCATACCAATCAACAACTGTTTGTTTTAGATTTCTTGCCTCTTATTGTTTTGTGTGTGTTCTTTGTGAGTTAAGGTCCTGAAACATTTTGTTTCATATATTGTGCAAGTCTTCCCTAAAATTGTTTTTTTTTTTTATGTTTTGACTACATTGATTAATTTAGACGCTGTGGTGGATAGCTTTAGTTGTCAGCCTGACACACCTGGGTTGAGAGAGCCTCAACTAGAGAACTTCCTCCACTGGGCTGGCCTGTGGCCATGTCTGTGGGGCATTTTCTTGATGTGGGAGGGTCCAGCCCTTACCACCCCTGGGCAGGTGGTCCTGTATTGTATAAGAAAGCAGGCTGAGTACAGGCTGGGGTAGCAAGTCAATAAGCAGCATTCCTCCATTGTCTCTGCTCCAGGTTCCTGCCCTGAGTTCCTCCCTTGGCTTCCCTTGATGATGGACTGTGCTGTAAGTCAAATAAATAATTTCCTCCCCAAGTTGATTTTGGTCAGCCTGTCTTGTCACAGCACATGAATTGAAAGCAAACTAGAACAGACATTTAGTTTCCCTTTATTTTCATTGTTCTTTTTAAAGAAAAAATGTTCAATAAAATTCTCTTACAAAATGGAATGCAGAGCTTAGTGAGTTTTTAAAGCTGCATATTTTCTGTAACCATTACCCATATCAAGAAATGGAATATCAGCAGCACTCCGAAATTTGTTTCTTGTCCTCTATCTCCTGCCATCACAAGTCAGTAACTCCTCAATGGTAACAACTATCCTGACTTACATAACCATAGATTTTTAGCCTTTTATAAATTTTGTCCAAGTAGAATAGTAAGTATATTCTCCTGTGGGTAAATTTTTAAAAAATAACTGTTTCTGAGATGCTTTCATCTCATTCCTTGTTTCCATATAGCTATTTTATTTTCCATTTTCCATGACATTTTGTAATGAATATAACATTTATTTATGTATTTATTATTGATGACTATGACAATTATTTCTTCAGTTCTGTATTGTTAAAACACTGCTTTCAACATTCTTGTTCATTACTTTTAATGGATACAGACATTCAGTTCTCTCAAACATTTAGCCAGGAATGAAATTCTCCTTTTATAGGCTATTTTTCCAAGTCTAGTAACTTTAACATTGACTGTCAATTTATAATTATAAAAGTAATGCAAAAACTTTCTAGTTGATAAATGCATTCACTAAAATTTAATGTCTGTCATTGGGTAAATATTTTAGATATTGGGGTGGATATATGTTTAATTTTTGTCTTAATTCACATTTCTCTGATTATTTTTTAATATTTTTATTGAATTTTTGTTCATTTCATGTATCTTAATCATCTTTAGACCCGTCTCCTAGTTGCACCCTCCATAGCTCCCTATTAGATTTCTCTCTATATATATTATATATATATTGCATTCTGTCATATATGTTAATGCCTATCGAGTCAGTCTTGCATCCCCAGAGGTCCTTCGGTGGTATGAGTTCAGCCACTGGAGCTTGGTCACCCTATCTAGTGTCAGTCCCTCAAAGAAGACCAACTCTCCCTCACCTAGTCATAAATCAGTTGCCAATTGCTTCTTGGCTAAGGTTGGAGTTTCTTATGCTTTTCCCCAGTCCTATGCTGGACTTTTGTTGTGTTTGAGTTTGCATGGGTCTTGTGCATACTGTCACCATTGCTGTAAGTGTGTGAGCAAGTTCTTAGTCACCTGGAAGTCTCTGTTTCCTTGTGGTCATCTACTACCCTTGGCTCTTACATTATTTCTGTCCCCTCTTCCACAATCGTCCCTGAGCCCCAAGTGGCAGAATTTCGATATAGGGTTACTATCCAGGGTCACAGACTATGCAGTCTTTTATTCTCTACATTAAAACAAATCTACCATATGATCTGGTTTTACCACTCCTTGGCATATACTTAAAGGACTCACTCTACTGCAGAGATACTTGGGTAGCCATGGTTACTGCTGGTGTTTTCACAACAGATAAGAAATGGAAACAATCTAAATGTCCCTCAACTGATGAATAGATAATGAACATGTGGTACCTTTACACGATGGAGTTCTACATAGCAGAAATAAAAACAAAATCATGAAATTTGCAGATAAATGGAAGGAATTAGAAACTGTTATACTAAGTGAAGTAACACATACTCAGAAAAACAAACAATATATATTTTCTCTCTCATTTGTGCGTCTTAGCTTCAGATCTTTAGATTTGAGTATATATCCTGATATAACTGAAGGAGCCAGAAAAAAAGTGGAAAAGAACCATAAGGAGTAAAGGAAAAGATGGAACCCAAGAGAGGGGGATAGTAGGAGATAGGTGTTATCAAGGCGAAAATAGGGAAAATGAGGTTCTTCTAACTGGGAAGGGAAGAGGGAAGATTATTCCAGGAACTGTGGGAGTAAAGGGGAAGAAGTAACTCAAGAGAGGGGGAATAATAAGAAATGAGTATTATCAAGGAGGAAATGGAGAAAACAGGTGTACTCTATCAGGGAATGGAGGAGAGAGGGTCAGGCAGGGAGAGAGGAGAGATAAATAATGTTTATATGGCGCAAAAAAAAAAAAAAACAGATGGAAGTGTATTAGCTCAAAGCTCCACTGAAAAATACACTTACAATATATGTATACGAGGGCATGTGTATGACTGAAGGCTATATAACAAACACAGTGCAGGACAGGAGGAACGTCCCTGCCAGTTACTGCTCAGGGTAGTCCAAGAGACTCCCCAAATAATACAGGCTGTTGCCACTGCCCTTAGATTCTTCCCAGACCTGGAAAATAAGACTTTAGTAAAGGTGAAGAAAGGTTATATTTCTTTGATTGTTGATGCAGCTGAGTATGTGTGGATTAACAGTGCCTTGAGTGAACTTCCACCTCAACTACTTCGAGCCATTTTTATATTTGTCTTATTATAGTTATTTTTTATGTATATTACTGACATGAGTCATTTGTCATACTTTTAAGTTGCAAATATCTAGGGCTTACCATTTCACTATCTTAATAATGCCTTTGATGAACCATAATAATTTATTAAAACTCAACCTAGTGATATTTGTGTCTGTTAAAGAGCGTTTTTTTCTTTTTAGAAAACGAAAGAAAATTTCTTTATTTCCTCTGCTATTTAATATTTAGATATTTAATATTTTATATTTTAATGCCATTTATATATGATAGA
>NW_008340588.1:1767262-1774203 GCF_000622305.1 Nannospalax galili
TTTTTTTAGTGTTTTATTGGGGAATTTTCTGAAAAACAAGAACACTAATTAAAAACAATCATACTTTCCCAATGGTGTTACAATGGATTTTAGTTTTATCATAACTTGAATAATCATATTTGTGTGGCTGTCTTTGCGGACTATAATCTTGAGTTTCTGAAAGTGTGGTCTATGGACCAGTGTCTTACAGATTCTTTAAGGAATGAACATGGTGGAAATACTGCATTAGCTCATTTATATCTGGAATATTAAAAGGGGTGAATGGAAGTGGAGAGTAGCATGGGGAGAAGGGACACAGTAACCAAGGGGACAATATTTCAATTAAGCATGAAGAATAAACTTTAGTGCCCTATTTCAGAGAATGATGAATATAATAAGTAACTCTGCATTACATGGTTCAATATATCTGCAACCTACACATTTTTTTAATAATGATATGTGTTTTGGCCCTATCTAAATATTTTAGATAGTGTTCCTCCTGTTCAAGTTTTGCTTATGAACTCTGGTCTGTACTTGTTCTGATGCAGTTTTGGAGCTACTAGTTTAACTTAGTACCAATGGGACTGCACTTTTTCAAAAAACAATTAGTTGAACTTTTAAAATGTCATACAACAGTTCTTAATCAAAACAGACCCCTTCCCTCATCCATACCTCACCCCACCGGTCCTCATGCATTCGGCCACACATGCCAAGTCCTATCCACTCAAGCATTTGTACCCAGATATCCTTCAGTGCAGTTTTCTCAAGCTTTATATCCATCTGTGAAGCTACTAAGTTTTCTATTATAATTTCAGCAAATTTTTAATGTAAGCATTCACTTTTGAATTTAGAAATTCAATTTTTAAATGCTGCTCACTAACGCTGAATATGATTTATATTTGAGTGACAGAAAGATGCCAAACTCATTAAATATTTTATGCTAGGGAATTTTTCTAGCTTTTTTCAATATATTATTTTATTTTATTTTATGTGTATACATGTATTGCCTGCATGTAGGTAAGTGCACCTGTGTTGTGCAATGCCCACAAAGAAGAGAAGAGACTGTTGGATCCCCTGGAATTGGAGTTACGGGTATTTGTTAGCTGCGATATGGGTGCTGGGATTCGAATCCAGGTCTTCTGCAAGAACAGTCAGTGTTCTTGGCCACTGAGCCATCTCTCCAGCCCTACTTCAAGAGTTTTAAACACTTCATTTATAAGCTGTACTTTTCCTTTCTATCTTGAGGTTCCTCTCCAACATCTGCTTCTTTAGGTTGTGATAACCCAACACATCCATGACCTCTTTTATGATTGTCACTGTACTTTTTCCCTCCTAAGTCTCCTTAATTCTTGTCCCTCAAATCTGTTTCTTTTGTATCTGTCAGCTGCAGAGGATTTTTCTGGAGAGTGGCGCTTCTCTAGAAGGAAGAGCTGATGACATTGTCATTTCTTATGGAGCCTACTACATGTCCTCTGATAAAAAAAAAAATGGGTAAAGTACCTGGCCTTTTTCTTGGAATTGAGTGAAATACAGGTTCTTTCAAATTATTGCACCAATACATCATTCTGCCATAGTGACTAGAATACTAGATAAAATCTCAGTGCTTGAATCAGACAATAAATATTGCAAAATGTTGGAATATGGGTGAGAAGTAGGGTCAGAGTCAGTGCAACAGAAATACGTATTAAAAGAAAGTAATATAGGTCCGATGATAGGGAATAGTTTGGTGGTGATGCTAAAAATCAATGTCTTCAAATTAAGAAGAATGAGGAAAAAACAAATTAAATTGTTTGCTTACAGATTATAGGCAGCATGTTAGTTATAGTTCAGAACCTGTGAAGACATGATGGTGAGGACTGACAATTCAGAACCATGAAGAATTATGTATAGCAATAATATTGCTGATACAAAAAGGAGATGAGAGAGATGACCTTTGTTCCTTGTACATCTGTCAGTGTCACTATTGCCCTGCACTGTAAGCACCCAGATTATATGTACTTTCATGTTACAATGTCACTGTTGACCTTTCTTAATCGAATATTTATTTGAAAGCAAACAAGTGACAAAGATCACAGATAAAGAAAAGAGAATTATGACTTTTGGGGAATTAGCAATGGCTGCTCTTGTAAGTGCTGTAGACTTAGTTGAGGTGTCAGATTTGATCTTATTATCATTCTCATAATATCATGTGTCAAGGTATTTCTGTTACATACAGGATATGGTAAGATTTTTGCTTGTAAGATTTTAACTTTTAATTATGTTTCATGGTCTACATATTCAAAGTAAATGTAAAGAGTTTCCTGTGGGGTACCAAACCAAAATACAATTAAACAAGCTCCCCCAAAGAAATATTTTGTCATGTTAAATGCCCTATTAAATATGATGTTAGTTCCTTCCTTTTCATTTCATTTTCCAGGGATGATTCACATTTTTATAAGCAGGCCATAAGGTAGTTATCTGTTACCTGCCGTGTAAATGTCATCACACCGCAGGCATTTTATGCTCCAACATTTGCTCAGTATAGAAAAAGTTTAATGTTATGTGTTGGAAAATTGCATTGCATCCTGATGGAAACTGTTTAAAGGTCTACCAGAGTGGCTACTGGTGTATGCACTGGAGTCTAGCCAGCCATCTGACTACTTATTATTTGTGAAACCCTTGAAGAAATTTTATTTATTCAAGCCTCAGTTTCTTCAACTCGGAAGTGGTAGCAATAATAGCATACAACTCATGGATTTATGTAGATAAATTATACAATATAGTCTCAGTGCTGACCACAATAAAAATACTATTACATGTTTTGATTATGGTGATGAAATGGGGAGAGGGAGTGTTCTTGAGGGTAAAGGAGACTTTCTGGTGTCAGGAGTGAATACCTCAGGATTTAGAGGACTAGGAACACACAGTCACTCAAAACTTGCTCTGAGTCAGTAGTTCATGTCCTTCAAGGACGAACCCAAAGAATGACATTCACAGACCACAAGAAAGGTGAGTTTCAATAACTTTTATTTTAGAGAGAACATTTAAGGCAAAAGGATGGGATAATTGTAAAAATAAAGCAGAGCTCTGGGGTCAACAAGATTGCTCAGTGGTAAAGATGCTTGATGCTAAGCCTGACAACTTGCATTTGATTCCTGAGACTCACACAGTGGAGGAAGACAACTGACTCTTGTAAGTTGTCCTCTGGGCTCCTCATGTACAGGATAGCATGGGTGCTCCCCCACCCCTGCATTAAAAAACAAATAAAATGTTAAAAAGAATAAAAAATGCTTACCAGAAGGTAAGCAAAGGAAACTCTAGAGAAGACCCACGAAGAGTTGCAAAAAAGATAAGCCTCCCAGGGATGAAGAGTACTCCAAGGTTTGTCTAAAGTGCTTTTATATGGTTTTTGGCAGAAAATGCACAAAGACTGACATAATTTCCATCGTGATTGGTTAATTCGCTGAGCACATTACAAGCCAAACCAATTGGGGAAACACATGCTGTGTGTTCTGGCTTTATTAGGGAGAGGAGCATGCACAGTTCATGTGCTGGGTGGACATTTAGGGGTGCTTGAAGCCCTCCTCTGTCCATCTCTGACTTTGCTTTGATAGCTTTTAACTTTGGCTCCTTTGCTGGCTGTTATCCTGTCCAGAGTTGCTACTCTCCAACCAGGTAAGTATTTCTAGTCTTAGTCTTTGGCAGGGTCTGCCAGCCATTAATTAGACTATGCTTTCTTTGTTCTTGTGTTTACATGACTAGTTTGTACTTTTACCATGGTGGAAAACTAAATCCTATCATAGCTACCAAACTGCAGCTGCAGTTTTTTTTTGTTTTTTTTTTTTTTTTGGTTACCTCATATCTAGCTTCTTGTCTACAGGGAAATATGGGATGGTTCACATTCTAGACTAGATAAAGACATTTTATAAATTGCCCTTATCTACACTTTATTCTGTAACCATCAGCTGCACTAGAAACAAGAATATATGAAGGGCAGTAGCATCTTGCAAAAAATTCCTAGGGGAGTGGTGGGGGGTGTGGCTTCCTGGGAAACCCCTATACCAGGCACTGCTGAGCCTGAACTTGCCTTCATAGAGTCCTATTTTTCCTCTTATTAGATCAGCTTGGCTGTCTTATACGCAGTTACAAGCCCTCTGATTTTGCTCACTGTTTCCAATCACTGGGCTGTTTCAACCCTAACATTCTTATCAGCCCCTACCATCTATCCACACTGTAATGGTCAGAAGCAGACAGCTATATCATATGACATAGTGCTATGTTGGAAAATTCCTGTAACGTCCTAATGCCTTCATTATCTTCAATCAGGTTTGCCCTGTTTCTTCAAATTTGGTACAGATCCTAATTCTCTTGGACTGCGAATAATTTAATAAAATGCATTATCATGGGTAAGACAATGAAGGTGTTATTCACCCAAGTTTGTCAGGTACTTTTGAACTTTAAAATTAGCTAAAAATAATCAACCACTTAAGAATATCAACACTAATAAGGTAAGTCATAAGCAAGCATGCAGTGCAAATTATAATTAGGAATATAAATTTATAATTGGACAAGGAATAAAGAGAACACTAATGCATCTTTCAATTCTCATCAGTGAAGCTCCCTCATGCAAAAGAGGGTCAGGAATGCAAAGGGTCACAACCCAGAGAAAAACAGTCTGCAGACAGGATTCCTATATTAAAATCCACCTACCCAGGACTCAGGGATCATTGTGGTAGAGAAGGCAGAAAGATTGAAAAGAGAGGTGCATGACCATATGGAAATAGCCCTACAGGCTCCTGGGACTCTTCTCATATGAACCTACAGCAATGGTGTCAGCATGCATAAGACCCATGCAAACTTAAGTAGACAAAAACCCTAGCATAGAACTGTGGAAATGAACAGTAGGCCCCTATCTTAGTTGAAGAATTATTGGCAGTTGATTATTGCTGGGTGAGAATGAGCTGATCTTCTTAGAGGGAGGAACTCTAGACAGGCTGACTAGATCCCATGAGATGAACTTGCACTGGGGGACATCTGGGGACACTAATTTTACATGCTAGGCCTTGACACAATGGCAGAAGGTATGAACTTCAGAGGGGGGCTATGAGAAGGTTCTAGAAGAAGGGATATAAAGATGATTTTCTGTATTAAATACACAAAATTTCAATAAAATTAAATTCAATTTAAAAAATTATAATTGGTTCTTCAAAAATATTGCTGCTAATGTTATTCCCCTACCAAATTTAGGAAAGTGGTCACAGCCCAGTTTGTATATTAGGAAAACCCGAGCTGGCAATAGTTCTAAATTAATTTAGAACAAAGCTCTGACTTCAGAATTACCTAAAATGTCTTCAAGTGGGTGTAATGCTTCAGAATATCTTAACTAGATTAAATTATTAATGGACAAATAGTGGTACTAGGGGATGTAGAGTAGTAATTAAGAGCACTTACTGCCCTTGACCTGGATTCAGTTCCCTGCACTAACACCATAGCTCACAACTACATGTAACTACTGTTCAGGAGATTGAATGCCTTCTTCTGGTTTCCACAAACAAAATTCATGCACCTGAAGCACATACATTCATGTAGACAAGCATTCTTACATGTAAAATAAAAACAAGTAAATCTTTTAAAAACAGGTTACTAGAGACTTCCTGCAAAATAGACAGTTCAGTATACTTTTTTTGTGATAAATAACCTTTAAATATCATTAGTCTTTGAATACACAATTTTTAAGTCACACACATTTATACTCCTAATATCTTAAAGTCATACATAATGCATACGTATATAAACGATAAGGCTTTATCACAATTGTCATAGGCTATTTTGTTTCCTACATGAAATGTGTCTTTGACTCTGTTGTTCAGATACTGTCTAAAAGGCCTGAATTGATTCTCTGTCAAAGATTTCTGTTAAGTTCATACCAAAGTTGTCCATAAATTTCCTGGTACAAATATTTGCATTCTCTCTTTGAGACACTGGGACTTCTTGCAAATTTGAGTTGATTAAGGTTAAAGGATGATAAGTTGAGAGAGAGAAGAAAAGTAGAGAAGAGTACACACCAAGTCACATTTAGCAGTTTGAACAACCAAGTACAAAACAAATTAAAGTAGTAATTAATCGAGATTCTAATGACAGTGAAAAAGAGAAATCATGAATGTACCAAGAATCTAGGCTTAGAGAAGAATTAAATAGATAATAATGGCATATTCTACATTGTGGTCAATATCTGGATAAGTCTAAAGTGAAAACTAATTGCAAGTCAATAACCTGGGTCAAGTGTAATAGGCAAAATACGATGATAAACGAGATATTTTGGAAATATTTCCAAAATATATATTGGATAATCTGTTCTTCAGATTTCATTAATAGCCTAGAGGATCTGCTTCTGAGAATATTATAAAGGTTTCTTGTATCTTGCAGTCCGTTCTTTTTTGTATTCCTTTTTACTGATCTGGGAGTTGAACTGCCTAGCCTCATGAATAGGGCTTTTTAATAAGGCCTCAGGTACTCTTTCCTACATTTCCCTTTACTCATTTGGACTCTTAAGTGCTTTCTGGCTGAGAAAGTGGGAAAGTTCACAGTTGCTGGTTTATAAATGATGAACTACATACACCTGAACAGATCAATTAAATTTTCCAAGTCTTAGCTATAATGAAGAAGTAGATTTCTATACCCCACAGTTACATCCCAGGACCTACAGAATAGAGAGTCCTAAGCCTGTCTTTAAATAATTTGATAGCAGCAGTAAGTTTAAAAGGAAAATGAGTTTAACAATGAGTTGATTGAGTACCAACTCAATCAAAAATTCTAAATAACACTGTAACAATTTACTACGCTAGCACCCTGAGAGGAATGTAAACTTATTAATTTTTGGAGGTAAATATTATTTAAGTCTGACTAATTTTCATAAATACCTGAGGTACACTATAGCTCATTGTCAAAGAAGAAAATAAGCAAGACTTATAATCATAAATATG
>NW_008340588.1:1774376-1793564 GCF_000622305.1 Nannospalax galili
GAAAAAATAAAAATTAAGAAACTTTCTACATTTTTGAGAAAAAATTAAAACAATTGAAATAGACCTACCATGTTCATGAACTGTATAAGTAAATTTTAGATTTTTTGAAAGCAGATTACTGAAACTTCCTGGAAGCACTTAAAGACTAATAGATAACTTGTCTATAACACATACATGGAAATGCAGAGGATACTGAACACGAGCTTGAAAAAGAAGAAAAAGTTGGAGATTGTGATTTTAACATTTTTTTTTTCTGCTGCTGTGATGGAATCTGGGGCCTTGGCCATGGAAAGCAAGCTTGTCTATATCCCTAACTCTGGCTTAGGTTCGTTTTGAGGTAGTGCTTCACCCAGCATCCAAAGCTGGCCTGGATAGCTCCCCGGACATCAGAGGACCTCTAACTTATTCCTCAACCTCCTGCATTCTGGGCCTATAGGTATGAAGCACCACATCTAGTTTAATGTTAATTTTGATTAATTTGATCAACTTAACTGGATTAAGGAAGGAATTATAGCAGAGGGAATGAAGGACAGACTTGATCAAAACATATATGTATGAATGAAATTTCGATCAATTATAAACAAAAAAAAATCAATCTGTGAGGAGGACTTTTCTCAGAATGCCTCTTGTCTTATCTAACCAAATTTAATTTTTTGTTCGGCGATCATTTAACACTGTTTTTCCAATCTGCCTTCCTAGTATGTAGTTAGCTTACTTAAATCTAGCTAACCTTTAGGAAAGCAATGTAAACAAACTTTCTAGGCCTTAGACTCTTCTTGTAATCAACTCTTGTAAACTAAACCACACACATAGCTTTAATCTTAAAACCATGTTCACTGTTTTTCCCTCATGACCCTCTGTCGCCCTGGCCCAGAATAATGTATCTGTGTGTCTATAGCAGGATAATATCTTTGCTGAAGGCAACAGTGTTGGAAGTAATGAATGACCTACTGTATGGTTCAAACACTATGTGGACTTAGGTTGATAACTTTTGTTGGTGGTGGTTTTGTATGCTGTTCTGGGTCAGAAGGGGGTCAGAAAATTCTTTTTTTTTCTCTGATAAGACAGAGTTCCTTATTCCTTTCCCATGCCATACTGGATGTACTGCTTTTAAAATAAATAGAGTGTGCCCTTTGTTGGAGGAATGGTTTCAAGAGAAATCAGAATGAACAATTATGAGAACATATTGGGCTCACTCTTGGTTTAATTAATTCATTAATTAATTAGTTTTGTGTGTATGAGTGTTATGCCTGCATATGTATAAGTGCACCATGTTGTGCAGTGTCCCTGGAGGACAGAAGAGGGTGTCACATGCCCTGTAACTGGAGTTAAGGATGGCTGCTAGCTGTTACATAGGTGATGGGAACAGACCCATGTCCTCTACAAGAACAGCCAGTGCTCTTAACCATTGAGCCATCATTCTAGCCCTCATTCTTGTTTTAAATGACTTTTAGATTTAGATCTTTTTTGTCTAGGCACCACCACATTGTGACCGCTATGACATCCATGAAAAAAGAAAGAAATTCATAGGAGAGTGGTGTGGTATACCTGTGAGTTTCTGTGGGCTGTATTTCCAGACAGCATTAACTGAGAGAGGACAATTTGGCCTGAAGGTGGGTGGCATTATTCCAGGGGCAGAGTCCTTGACAGAATAAAGGGGAAAAAGCAAGAAGCCAACCCTTACTAAGGTGTCAGCTGTACTGCTTTGCCATGCCTTACCTCGATAGACTGAGCCCACTGTAAATATGAGCCAAAGTAAGTCCTTCATCCCTCAGGAGGTTTCTGTTGAGCATTTCAATCCTAACAAAGAAAATGACTTAAACAAGCATCATATTCTGTATATAATTTTAGGAGTTTTGCAAAGATTCAATATGCAATATACTTATTTTTACCATAGAAAGCTACAGTAATATGGAAATCCAGATTTCTCAGCTTTGAATCTTTGAAGAACTCACAAACTCGTAGTATAAAACAAAACCAATTCTTTCCAAGACTTTAATGAGGATAAAGGAAATGATATAGCAAAACAACAGCAACAAAGAATACAGATAAGCATGTGTCCTAGGTAGAACCCCTGGATTCTTGTATAAGGTTGCACTTTGTTCTGGCATTTGTGTAATGAATCTTGGCTTTCAGACAGCTCAAGGTATATATTAGAGAGAATTCCTTCATACTCCTCTGATCACATCAAGCTAGAATACCTAAGAAGTTCCTCCATTTAAAGATGTCATAAACAGTGTTAGGATTTGAATAATACTTTACAGATCATCAATTAGTTAGTGAGTTAGTACAGAACTATACTTAGGCCATCAGATAAAGACAGATGATTATTAATCTCCTACAGTTAGAAGCAGAGAGCTGTCCCAAACTAGTTATACAATAACATCCCCTATAAAATATGATATAACTTGGCCAGGTGTAGTGACACATGCCTTTCATCCCAGCACTAGAGGCGTGGGGGCAGGCAGTTAGTTATCTGTGACTTTGAGGTCAGTCTGGTCTATATAGGAAGTTCCAGGACAGCCAGGGCTACATAGTGAGATACTGTCTCATAAAACCAAAGCAAAAAATATGTCATAACCTTAGATCCCTAAGGCCAAGCAAAAATACACACTGGAAAGTCAAAAAGTAAATCCTCACATGTGTTGGTAATGGACTCTCCACAAAGAGCCAAGCAGCTACACTGACCATTGGCCTAAAATAATCTGCTATAAAATTGCTTTTGGAATATTGCAACTTCACAGGAAATTGTAAAGACAGTATATGTAAGTTTCTATATATTCTTAGCACAGTTTCCACTCTTGGCTATATCTTACACAGCTAGAATGCAATATAGACAACATGAAAATCACAACATTTACTGTGTATGTGTATAGTCTTATGTCATTTTGACCTATGTACATTTGTGTGATCAACACTACAGACACAGAATTATTACATTACTGGAACAATATTACATGGTTTTGTAACTATTTGACACTGACTTTTTCATTCTGCATAATCCCTTCAGATGTGTTCAAATTGTTATATGCATCAAATGCTCATTTCTTGGTTAACAGTGGAATTCAGCAGTGTGATCTATCTGTAGTATATATGAGACCCAGGTTCAAGCCTAAGCACTGCAAAAATTAAAAAAAAAAAAGTTTAATTCCTCTTAATTTCATGATATTGATGAACCAAATTGGTTTTCAACTTTTCATGAACTATAGGACTATTCCACATTTTTCAAATAAAATGAAATATTAATTTAACTCCTAGGTATTTAGATAGGCTATTGAAGACAAATATCTATGAAGAAATTTGTATACTGTCCACAAGCATCATGTTTATAACAGTAGTATGTTCCAAAAGAAACCAATAGTCAGAAAATGTGCATGAAAATGGCTGTATATTTACATAAAGGAAGAATATGTAAAAATAGGAAAGAATAAGAACAAATTATTTAGACATACCATAGCTGAATACATATTATTATACATAATAAATATGTATTATAAAATGCTAGTACTATATAATTCCACTCATATATAAAGTATAAAATTACAAAAGATAAATCTATAATGACAGAAATCAGAAAGCCATTGTAGGAAGAAGGGCTTGTGGGAAGAGGAACTGAAAGAAAGAGAAATGAAACTCTGGTGTGATGAATGTTATCTAGATTTAGTTTTGCTGAGGAGTTACACCAGGGTATATAGTTGTCCAAATTCTTTTTGATGAATGATTTAAAATTTTCCAGTTTGCTGCATGTTGACCATATTTTAATAAAAAATCTCTAAGAGAGGGGCTGGAGCGATGACTCAGCAGTTAAGAAGACTTGATGTCCTTCCTTGGGTTCGATTCCCAGCACCCACATGGTGGCCAACAGCCCTCCATAGCTCCAGTTCCAGGAGCTCCAACACCCTCTTCTGGCCTCCTCAGGCGTTGCATTAACGTGGTCCACCTACATGTATACAGGCAAAACACTCATACGCATAAAAAATGAAAATAATAAAAAGTATTAAAAATACTAAATGAGAAATAGTCAAAAGAACCAAACAGATGACTCAAAATAGAAACGTAAACAACCACTAAGTATATGGAAATGTGCTCAAGCTCACTAGTAATCAAGGTTTCTAAATTAATGCAACAATATGAAGTAATCTTTGTCTATCAGATTAATAAGAATAACAAATGAATGGCGATTTCTCCCTTAGCAAGCGTGTGTGAGAAGCAGCACTTGTTTCTCTCTAATGAGAAAATGAATTGGCAGAACTGCAGAGAATTGTGATTCTAAGCCTTATCACCTCTCTACCCACAGAATTCACATTTCCATTTAAAAGTATGCATATCAAATGAACTTATTCACAGCTTCATCATCTGTAAATATGATAATAACAGAACTCCTTCTACCTTGTGTTAAAATGTACTTATCTGTAACAAAAGAAAACTTTGGATAGAATGGCTTCTCATGGTGGGTGAGGAAAATCAGAGATGACTAGGAGATTAAAAATACATGGAAAAAATTCTGCCTAGCCTTAACTTAATAATGTGCCCTCTTAGATACATGAGATTAGCAGCACCTATGATATCATAGTCTTTTTTTTTAAAAAAGAAGCAAATAAACAGAACCTCACAAAAAAGCTTGTTAAACAATGTATACATCATTGCCAGCTTTATCGTTCTGCCCTTCTGGCCTGTTACCTACTGCTTCACAGTAAATCGACACTGATCTTTCAAAGTTTAGGCTGCTGTGAAGAAACTGGGTGAAAGTTGTAAGATTAGCATTTTACTTTGTCCTAGAGGCTATGAAGCCAGCCCTTTGAGTCTCTCTTAGAGCTAGGACATGATCTATGAACATTGTGTGGTCTGAGGTTGAGTTTTACACCGTCTCCATTCTTTTCCAGGTGGGATCACTGTTTCAGACTAGAAGTTTTCTCTTTGATTTGTTTTTATCACAGTTGGTTTTTTAATGAGGTACAGAGTGTCTTCCTTCACTGCGAAAAATAATTCTGTTATCAGTAGAGCCACATTCTGCCCAAGGTGATTCTCCAAGGATTTTAATCCTCCTTTTCAAATCCACAAAATAGGACCCATCCAAATGAAGGAATGAGTAGCTCTTTGGTTTAAGAGACTTTTCAGTTTAGATTGCAGATATTCTAACTCACTGTAAAACCCTGATAAAAATTAACAAGGATTTTCAATTAATTATTTACAGAAAATTGACATAATTCTGTTGGGAGGCATTCCTAATAATCCATGCACATAAGATGACAGGGATTTTTTGTGCATATAAATGAGTCAAAGGGTTTACAACCCTGGAGAACAAAAGGCAATAAAAAAAAAAATCAGACCGTGGTTGGCAACCTTACAATTAGTAAATGACTTACTTGAGAATCCCTTTTATCTTTGCTTTCCAGCGTGTTCCTGTAAGTACATAGAGGAGAAAAATCTCAGCCAGTGCTTGAGTAGGAGCTTCTTAGAGAGACTCTACTACACACACACACACACACACACACACACACACACCTTTCATGAAAGATTTCATGTTGACATGAATAAACATCTCTCACACACAGAGAAAAAGAGACAGAGAAGCAGAAGCATACACGAAAGCACCATCTATTTCTCACACATACATATGTACAGGAGAGACAGAGAGAGGGAGAGAGAGAGAGAGAAAGACAGAGAGAGAGAGAGAGAGAGAGAGAGAGAAGCAGAGGGAGAGAGAGAGAGAGAGAGAGAGAGAGAGAGAGAGAGAGAGAGAGAGAGAAGAGACATGAAATCACAAACACAAAGTACATTATAGCAAATACTTACTGGTCAGGTCTGGAACTCACTATGTAGACCAGGCTGGCCTTGATCTCACAGAGATCCACCTGCCTCCATCTCCTGAGTGTTGGGATTAAAGATCTGTGCCATCATGCCCAGCAGGATCAAACTTTCATTTAATTGTAAGTTTAGATCGTTAGTCTAATACCTGACTATATAAGATTTATCTGCATAAAACTATTTCATGTTCTTATATTACAAGCAGATTTACCTTCTTAGTTATCCAAATAGCAGTCAAAAAGTTTTCCCTCAAATTATTTTTGATATCTCTTTTCTTCTTCCTCAAGATTATGTCAGGAAAGTGCACAGGAATTGTGACTCATTCTTATTGAGTAAAAGGTAGCAGCATCTTCTGTCAGTGGACACCTGTGTACCCTCTCCTGTGTCTTCCACATTCTATTGTTGTTTCCTGAGGACAGGAAGCTTGAATTTTAACTGCTTTTGTGCATAACTCAGCAGCGATCCTGGGAAATGTTTTGTAGTGCATAATTTGTTGTTACAGAATGAATTACTCATCCTATTTACATGTACTCTTAATTTCGATAACCTCCTTTGGCATATTCATCTGAAAATACCGTGTTACCTTTTTTCCAAAGGATGATTTTTTTTTCCATCCAGACAAACTTCACCTCTCTTAGGTATAGAATTGATCTCTTCTTCTACAGGTAAAATAGCCTGGCATGCTCATATGATGTTTACCACTAATCTCCTATGCTATCAAAAGAAATTGGATTCCTAAGGCCAAAAACCTGCTCAGTAATGAAAACCTAACCTGCATCACAGATTTCTATCACTAATTTATCTTTGCATCAAGCATATATTTATGAATGATTACAACATAATTACCCAAAAAACAATGTTTTACTGGGGATAGGTTAGTCTGCTCAAACTTAATCACATTAATATCTTAGCAATTGAAGAAATGATAATTTTTAGAATTATATTTATCTTTGTGGGGGTGTAAGAAAGAGAGGTGGGTGAGAGTGTGTTTTGTGTGCCTACATGTGCTCAGTGCATACATGGAGGTCAGAAGACAAGTTGTAGGAGGTGGTTTTCTCCTTCCACATTTTGGGTCCTGGATACTGACCTCAGGTCCTCAGATTTGGTGGAAGCAGCTTTACCAGCCAAGCCATCTCACTGCTCCATGAAGCAATATTTTGCTTTGTGTTTCAATTTCGGAATTTTTTACTTATTTGGTTTTTAAGACAGTGTGACTCTCTAAAGCATGAGCTTGTCTGACACTCACCACATGACCTCCACAAGCCTTGAGTTTATCGTGATCCTCTTGTCTCTGTCCCCCCGAGTGCTAGAATTATAGGCATGAACCACCAAGCCTGGTAAAATCATGTTTTATGAGACAATTGCTTCTCTTTGACCATGGACGATCTCACGAATAACTTTGCAGAGCAAAACCTGTCTTTTTTTGTTGTTTTTTTGTTTTGTTTTGTTTGCTTTTTGTTGTAGCCCAGCTGGACTAGAACTCACTATGTAGACCAGGCTAACATCTACTAATAGAGATCTGCCTGCCTTTGCCTTCTCAGTGCTGGGATTTAAAGGCATGTGCCAACGTATCCAGCAAGTATTTCAAACATATCATAGGGTATAGAACCTGTCTAAAAGAAAAAAAAAGAATTTTCAATTAATTTTTAATTTTTTTTTAAAATTTTGAGACAGGATCTCCCTTTAATCCCAGCTGGCCTAGAACTCACTATGTAGACCAGAGTGGCATTTATCTCACAGAGATCCACTCATATTGACCATAAATTGCATAAAATGTTTTTTACTAAAATTTATTTTTTAATTCCATACATGAGTACTAGATTTATATCATTTTCAACCCCCTCTTCCCTCCAACTCTTCCTACATCACCTCGCTCACTCCCTCTCAAATTCATGTACTCTTCTTCAACATTGTCCTACACACACACACAGACACACATACACCACACACATAAAACATACTAAGTCCATCTAGCCTTTCCCATATATTCATATATTCAGGACTGACCACTGTCCTTAGAGAAAATGGACTTTCTTTTTCTCACCAGCCACTGATTGCTCTTCATCTAGGGTTGGAGTTTTTGAAATTTTCCTCATCCACATTGGTGTGTATACTGGTGTGATCATTATGCAAGGTTGGTTTATGCAACCACATTGTTGTGATTTCATGGCTGTAGCATCCCTGTCATGTCTAGAAGACACCATCAAGTAGCTATGTCCAGGTCTGCTAGGGCTCACAATCTTTCTGCTACTGAGATGTTGTAGGGATTGCCTTGTAGATGTGCTAATTGAGACTGGGTTCTCCATGGTCATTTATTCTCTGCATTTTGACCAGTGTGGATCTCTGTAGTGGACTCCATCTGCTGTTGAGAAAAGCTTCTTTTGATGAGTGGTGAGTGGTGCATTATCTGTAAGTATAATGATAAGTGTTTAGAATACAGTTATGAAAGTGTATTGATCTAGGAAAATGGCAGTAGTGGGTTCTCCTCCAAGGTTTGTGACCTCTCCAGCCATGAGTACTTGGTAAGTTTACAGTGCCAGGCAGGAATCCCCACCTATTAAGTGGGACTTAAGTTCAACTAGACAGTTGTTGATTTCCCTCAACATAAAAGAACCATTATTGTACCACTGGGGAAAACTTGCTGGTTTGGTCATTATTGTGATCGGTAGGCTTTACAGCTGGGTAAGACTCTTGATTGCTTTTCTCCCTTGGCAGCTTGTATAGCACCTGCTGATATGAGAGCTAGTCATCAGGGAGGAGGCTTCTAAGTCATTTCCACCTCAATTCTTCTAAGTTGTATGTCCAAACTTTGCATTGTTTTCAGCAACAGAGTCTTACTTTCTAGTTCTGTGAAGCATCCAAGTGCTATAGCAATAGCCTATAATGTTCTGAGTTCCTTATCCCGTTCCCCAACCAACAGTATAATTTGCTCTTATTTTTAAAAATATACTTTGTGGGGCTGGAGAGGTGGATCAGCAGTTACTGAATGTTCTTGCAGAAGACCTGGGTTCGAATCCCAGAACCCACATGGACGCTAACAACTGTCTGTAACTCCAGGTCCAGGAGATTTGACAATCTCTTCTCACCTCTGCAGGCATTGCAAGACACGGGTGCACTTACCTACATGCAGGCAATACACGCATACACATAAAATAAAGATAATAAAATATTTGTACATTATAATTATTATACAAATAAAACATTCGTGCATTATAATTACTGAGAGAACTCATATTTAATTGAAAATTTATCAATTTTAACTCATATGACACACAAAGAAAGAGGCAAAAGAAACTGGATAAGGCATCTAACACCTAGGGTCCAACTATTGGAAACAGGTTTTGTAAGCATTGTCAGTGTCTACAGGTTTCTAGCCAAGAATCTCATGCTTCCATCAAGGATGTTACTAAATGCCATTTCTTCTTAAAGTGGCCCACTGAGATTTATTCCACATTCAGTGTTGATGACAGTATTATCTAATCTGCTAAGGTGGCATCCAAGATATTGGTTGTCTAATAAAATCCAGGTTTTTTTTGTTTGTTTTTCAGAAAGGGTCTTACAGTATACTCAGTTTGACCTAGAATTCACTAGGTAGCCTGGGCTGACTTCACAGCAGTGTTCGTGCCTCAGTCTCCAGAGTGGAGTGTCAGGATTACAGATGTGAGCCACTGTGCTTGGTCTGATCTATTGGTTCTTGATGAATTTGTAGCTTACGTTTCTGTTTCTGGACCAACAGCAATCCTAAACAACACTGACAACCAGCGAGATATTAAAATGAGCAGGAAATTTTTCTTTAGAATTGGGGATCCACTATTACAGTTCACACTTCTGTTTACTCTGTACTTTACCTCGCTCCTGGTGATGGAAGGTGGAATAAGTAACCTGATTAGAAAATTTGGGGAAAATAAGATGGTTCTGAGCAGCTCAGTTTCTTTGCTTTGAACAGTTGCCTGCTCCCCAAAGCACAGGTGCTCTGTTTTTTCCCAGGGCCAGCCTCCATATTCTTGGATGAGACTTCCTATTACCAAGGCCGTTACTGACAAATACACCAACTGCACAGCCGCTGCACTTTGAAGCTTCAATTTAGCCCTTCTCAGTAAGAGTCTGCTTCTTTATTGGCTGATTCTTTTGTCTTTCCATTTTTATCTATCATTTTCTCTCACTCACTTTCAGAGTGAAGAAATATTGCTGGCAAAGGGCTTCTTAACACGGTTGTGTCTCAGTCATTGAACAACGCATTTGCTAAAACTAGAATTTTATTAATGCTGGCCTTCTATGATAGTTTAGGATTTTTGCTAGTTCTCCAATATTCAAAGGCAATTTTAATTAAGTATGGAAAATGTCTTGTTTGCATGTACTCTCAGCACATTTGAAGAAAATAAAATCAAAAAAGCTCCATTGCCCACTGCTTTGTGACATGAAATTCCAATCTCCTTCCCAGTGATGCCTCCAAATTCCTGGGGAATGCCAATATTCAGGACATGGAAAGGAGAAATCAGAATTCCCAGTTTTTTCAGGAACTTCTCAAATTAAAAGATTTTATTGCATGCCTAATAATAATGAATTATCGGCATGATCATTTATTTTTCTGTAGGGGCTTTTGTAAAACTTTCAGGAGCTTTCCATAAAACAAACTGATATAAGGTAATCACAAACTAATATAGTAATAATAGGAGCCAATATATAATGACAGTGTTATATATATCTTTCACTTTTGCAAATATCCCTACATTTATATGTTTAATAAAGAAAGAATAAAATAATGGGATATTAAGAGAAAATAACATTGAACAATACAAAAATCATTTAAAATGAAAGATAATGGCAAATGCATGTAATATTTAAAATTAAAAAATAATTCAATGCAGGGCTGGAGAGATGGCTCAGCATTTAAGAGCACCGGCTACTCTTGCAGAGGAACCGAGTTCAGTTCCCAGCATCTACATAGAGGTTAACAGCTGTCTGTAACTCCATTTCCATGGGCTCTAATGTCCTCTTCTGAGCTATGAAGGCATTGTATGACAAAATTACAGTTGTATACACATAGAGAATATATACACACATAAAAGAAAAATGATAAAGTATTTTTAAAATAATTCAATGGAACATTTAAATACACAAGGTACTGGTGATCCTATCTGATCTTTTTCTTGTGGTAAATATTCTATGCATACAAATTTTTCTTTTTTGTTGATATACTGTATTAGCTACTTTTCTGTTGCTTTGATAAATCACCATGACCAAGGCAGCTTACAGAAAGAAGAATTTATTGGGCTTACATTTCCAGAGTAATATGAGTCCTTCATGGAGGAGGAAGCAGAGGGAGCAGAAAGTTAAGGACACACATTGTCAAGCTGGCACAGGAAACAGAGAGCATGAAACTAGAAATGGGATGAGACCACGAACTCTAAAGCTCCATTCCAGTGACATGCTCCCTCTAGCAAAGCCACAACTCCTAAACCTCCCCAGACACAGCCACCAACTGACCAAGTATTCAAATATTTGGAACTTATGAGGGACACTTTCATTCAAACCACCACACATGGATTGAATTGTCAAGAAAGCTTATGGTCTCTACAGGCTGGGTGTCTGGTGACAACTTTCCTCGTGTCAGTTCATTTCTTTTTCATAAATATGAAAATAGTTTTCCTGATCTCTTCCATTTCCTTTTGTCATAGATGCACATTTTTCAGTAATTAAGAATCTCAATCCATTTCTGGTTTTATTTTAAATTTGTATTTTTGAAATTTTATGTGTATGCATGTGTGTAATTGTATCATGTTCAGGCCTGTGGAAGCCAGAAGAGGGCATTGGGTACCCTGAAACTGGAATTAAAGGCAGTTGTGAGGTGTACGTGGGTATTGGTAACTGATCCTAGGTCTTCTGCAAGAGCAGGCAGTGATCTTAATTGCTTAGGCATATCTTTTTGATTATATATTGATGAATTCCATGTCAACATTCAAATCTCATTTTCTGCATTTCTCCCATTTAAGATATTTAGAAGGAATTGTAGGGTCAACATTCAAATCTCATTTTCTGCATTTCTCCCATTTAAGATATTTAGAAGGAATTGTAGGGTATTGCTCAATTCAAAAATGAGAAAATATCATCATTGTCAGTTTCTGAGAGCAACAGAATCCATTTCCTTCCTTCTGAGCTACAAGTCGACCTGATACTAAAAGTTTTTTGTCACTGTACATTAAAATACCTAGTATATATTACTGTCTGTGCTCTTGGTGTTCCAAAGCAGTTTGCTCTTGATGTTAGGACCCAATGACTTTAAAGAAATATTTAATAATTGGATCAATGTACTTTTAATATTGATATCATATCCCAGGATGATAAATATAACTGGAATCTTCTTTGTTACCTAATTGCATAAAACAAAATAGTAATTCATATGACTGTGAGACTTTTGCAAGGGGAGTAAAGGATTTTTTTTTCAGAAAAATGTGGAGAATAAATAGCAGACCTACATCAGACAAGCACCACACACTCAGGAGTGAGTGAAGCCCTCCCCATTTATTCATTTTTCTATTTTCTGATTTCTCAGTGTGGGTTTTCTACTGCCATTTGCCCAGCAGTTTTCACACTGATATTGAAAGTAAATGATGGATTAAACTTGAATGCCTTCACACTGATTTGAAAGCTGAAATAAGCCAATTCTACATCAATATTTACTAGAAATTTGATGTTTTGAAGTTGACACAAAGGTAAGATACATTAGGAATCAGCTTGAACCAAAAACAAAACAAAACTAAACAAAAAAAATGAAATCATCATGAGCCACTAACACTTAATTACTTGGTATCTTGCTAAAAAATAGTTAAATGATCTTTATACACTTTTCAAAATCAGACTGAAGTGCTACATCTTTTAAAAAAAAAGTAGCTTTCTAGATATTTTGGGTTAAACATATTGTGTAGTTGCTGAATAATGTGTGAGAATTTTCCTAGTGGACCACATCCTAAGAACTTTAACTTCTCTGCTATTTTGATATGAAGGTTTCAGGAATGGAAATTCTAAGTTACTTTCTGTAAACTAAGTGGAATTCCTAAAGCAGCTTGGTTGGAGAAAAGAGAACCATATGCCATTCTGGTGAAGTTTTGGATGGAGATCATGTCTAAGGATCACAAATATAATAATATTAATGGTTATTTTTTAAAACCTACTAATTTATGTTACTATAAGTACAAACAACATTATTGTGGAAACACATTACTAAAATGTTATCAGTGTTATGAATGTAATTCATACATGGTCAAATCAAATAGATTTTGTAATGTCATGGTATACTCTGAGGTATTTACAACAGCAAAGTGTATACTTGTGCTCTTGAAACTTGGCTATTTACAAAGTCACTTTACAGGGTAGGAACAAGGATAATATGGTAGATCTGTACCTATGCTGGTGTTTGCAGTAGGGTCAAGAATTCTTTTGAAAAAAAATGCACCACTGCCACGTATTAGCACAATGTCACCTATTCCCGTATCATACACAGAATTACTACTGCTTTATTTTGGGTAGTATTTGTATCTTTGTATGTTTTTGTAGTAGCTTGTCCAATTAAATGCAGTCAAAGTGACTATATAACTTTTCTTGCATAATGAAAGTGGTAACTAGAACACTTTTTCATTAAGAAAACTACCTGAATCCTTCTGTCAGGTTGTATTGTCATTACTCCATCTCTGATAGAGAACATCAAGACCATAAAGATTTAAAACATTCCTGCTATTACTACAATACTAGAAAATACAATGCTTTAATTGGTGCCAGTGGGATTTTTCAAATCCCTGAACTTGAAATATATTCCTTTGTTAAGACTTGTTAAGGAGATAGGGAGAAAGTAGAGGCCTAATTTATTCTAATCCTTAGCATATGCTTTTCATGCTGAAAAAAAAAGTCAGGACTTTCCTTTGACATTTCTTTTTGGAGGATTTTTCCTTTGCCAAGACAAACAGCCTCAGTAATGACTGAGCTCTATGAAAACAGTTGTGACACTTTGCTTACTGGATCCTTAGGCACCAGGAAAGTGACTTGACTTCCATCTAATTCAGGAGTAAGTCTAACTTTTCAGAAAGAGTTTAATATAGGCTTATAGGTTAGTCTTGTACCATTTCCAATGTCCCTCCACACCACCTTCTTATTACTTTAGTGTTGCTTGTCAAATTTAAGAAAGATGAGGCCAACGAGATGGCTCAGTGGGTAAAAAGTGTTATCTGTGGGTGCAGGCCTGGGGTACTGATTTCCATCTTGAGTAAACGTGGAAGGAGAGAACTGAGTCTGACCTCTACATGTGCTCTGTGGTATGCAACCTCAACCAATAATAATAAAAATTAAAAAAGAAACATTTATTCATTGCTTTAAACCAAGTTGTTGAGGTGAAATTTTACATAAAATGATATTCTGATAGTCCAAATATTTACATTTTAATATGGCAGATATGATTTTATTGCCAACTTGGCTCACTTTACTTTTTTAAAAGTTATATTTATAGGTAGCATGATTATGAATTTGCCTATGATTTAATTAGAAAATCTGTCTAAGCAGACTATTCTATTACCTACACTTACTGGCTAAACAAATTTTGTTATCTCTAAAGTCAAAGAATTTGAGAGTGCTATATCTGATTATTATATGTTCAGCTTAAACTTGGTCACACCTCACGACTTGCCCATGATGAGTTCTCAAACTGTCCTCAGAGTTAAGCTCATGTCTGTTTATGGACGCATGCCAAGCTTCAGCTGGAAAAAGTGGCCACCAAATGCAGTACATTCTAGTTAGATTTGGCTACTATCTAGAAAAGGACCTCTGATCATAAGATGCCCACAAGAAGTAGAACACTGAGAATAAAGGCAAATGAAGAAACCATAATACAAAAAAGTAAACATTTTCAAATTAAGTAAAACTTCAAGCTCTTGGGCTCTATCCAGTTTGATAAATAGCATTTTCTTAGACTCCTGCTGCCTTACAATTTGAAAAATTGTGTTATCAGATAAAAGGACTCTGTTGACCAATTTAAGATTATAAAATTCTTAGTTTTCTTTAAAAAAAAAGGATTTTCTGTCCTGTGTTATTAGAGTGCCTCCAAGCTATGCCTCCTTAGATTTTCATTTCTTGTTATTAATGTTGTACAATTAAAGAAAAAACACACCCTAAACCAATTAGGCCACATTAGGTTAATTTGGAGAAGGTTTTGGTAATCTTCCTGAAATTTGGTGCAAAATTGCCTGTCATCCTGTCAAAGGGGGAGTCAAATGCAGTGCTGACAACTCTTCAAAGCTGGCCCAGTAAGTAATGATGGCCATCCTGAAACACATAAAAGCATGGTAGAGAAAAGGGAAGCTGAGCGACCATGGGCTGCGAAAATGTCCTGTATGAGCCCCAAATATCAGCTATCATATGGATGTATTTTTCATTTGTGATTATTTATTTTGCCTTTAATGATATTATTCTCCGTTTACCTACTACACATGTGTAGTTGCTCAATAATTTTGAAGTAAAGTGTATTTTCTTGTAATTACTAGAATATGTGAACTAGTGGTTGCAGAATTGTGTGTTACTGAGACGCAGGAATATCTGACTAGTATCACAAAGATATAGCTGATATAGTTGACAATTTATTTCTTTATCAACCACCAATACTTCAAGCTTATTAATGAGATATGTTGTGTGTCCATTTTGCAAATTAGATAGCTTGACTCTGAATCCCTAGACATCAACTCTCCTTGTAAGTCAGGTATCCATGCAAATCATTGGTCTGAAATAGATAATCAACCACACATAGAAGAAAAGAGTAATGTACACAAGTTAGTTTTTAAATTTATAATAGTATATGTGTGCGTGATGTAGGTGTGTGAGTGTGAGTATTCATGTGATATGCATTGCAGGTCAGGGAACAACGTGTGGCATTCATTCTCCTGATAGGCCTGGGAATCAAATATAGGTCCTCAGGCTTATACTGCAAGTGGTTTTACCCACTAAGCCTTATCACTATCCTATACACTGACTATTAAATCAATACTCTGGTCCCAAGCCCTAACATTATATTTCACTTCTGCTACTCTACGTTTATTTAGGTGAATATGCGCATCAGGAAAATTCTTCTGTAGGGAGCATCCATTTTTCCTTGTATTATTTTAACTGCTCATTATCAGTTTTAAGAGTTCCTAATAACCTGTACACTTCAGATTCAAAGAACACATAGTAATTATGTTTCTATAGGGTAAAAAGATGGAAAAGCATTTGGGGGGTTGAAAGTAAAAAATTCATCTTGTGAGCGCACTAACAAAGTAGGAGCCCAGAATGGAGACTAAATGGTTACAAAGAATACACAGATTGAACTTCTCCAACGGTTTGCTGTCTTTATCCATATTAAACATGCTTCTTTATTATTCTAGGCCATCTGTGTTTACCGTAAGGCAACTCTTTATGTTATCAGATTTAATCGCTCTTAACCTATGAAGACATGGACTGTGTTGACTCTTAGTAAATATTTACCAAAGACCAAAAGCCTCATCTTAACAATGTATCAAATACATCTCTTCTATTTCCCATATCACTTTCATGAGCGTAATTTTATTCTGTGGGCTTCTCTCAGTAAAGAATATATGGATTCAATTATTAAGGATGCAATTATCTAAGCTTCCTGAAAATGTCGTTCTTATTACATTTAGAGAGCAATCTAATGTAAAGCTATTAAATAAATGTTTTGTCTATTCTGTTTCCTGGTCACATGTGCTTTTATGTCTAAAAAAGTTTCTGAACTCCCTGATGAAGGATTAACA
The DNA here is from genome assembly GCF_000622305.1 of Nannospalax galili. Classification (NCBI taxonomy): domain Eukaryota; kingdom Metazoa; phylum Chordata; class Mammalia; order Rodentia; family Spalacidae; genus Nannospalax; species Nannospalax galili. Next base: position 1,790,972 of record NW_008340588.1, read on the forward strand.
TTCTAAACTGAATTAAATTTTTGGAAATGCTACAAGGCACTTTGTGATGGAATAGTGCCAATAAAATATTCACATATATATGCTGAGACAAGAGAGCAAAAAGGGTGGGTTTGCCCACGATGACATGCTGAAATTATTATTCCATTGTTCTGGTATGGTGTCTTTAGGTGGAGCTGCAGTTCCAGCAGTAAGTCATTCACATTGGAGATTCTTGTAACAGGCCTATGAATAAACAATTCTGCCTTTAATTTCATGTTTACTTTTATAATTGTGTCTTCTGCTTATAAGGCTTAGTTTTATTTATATCACCTTTTTAAGTATATTACTTTGTATCATTCGTAAACTTAAGAACAGAGCAAAGTATTTTATCTCTCTTTGTAAAACTACAAAAAAAAAGGGTGAAAGGAATTACAGTTTTCATGGGCCACATCATGCCCTACATGTAATTCAAAAAAGAGGATATTCCATATTTTTTTCCTGGATGTCCCTGCCTTTCTCTCACTAGTTTTCCTATCTTCCAGCATCATCTGTGTGTTTGCTGTATCTCTTTTCGTGTCTAAATAGGAATTATTCTTGAATTAGGGTGGTTAATGAACATAGACATAAGCTTTAAAATCATATTCTCAGTGGGCAAGACCATTGATGCATTTTCCTGCCCAGAAAACTGTATAGTCCCCCATGGCACTATGAAAGTGAGTCAGCAGAGCAGAATGTCTCAGTTCAGTTGCAGCTTGATTTCTCTTTATCTTGTAACCATGGTTTATAGTGTCTTTAGTGACAGGACTTTATTAGCTAGCACTGGTGAGAAGCCAAGAAGAATACAGGATTATGTTTGTTTGGGAGATCTCCAGGGTTACCTTGACCAACAACTCATAAGAAAGTAACCCACACCTTCCTCAAGGATTTTCATTTAAAATAAATCATGGCTAGGAACAGCATTTTCCAGTCCTATGGAATATCTCCCTTCTAATAAAGTGTGGTTTTTTTTGTGGAAAAATTCCAGGTCACAGTCCATCATTGAGGGAAGTCAAGGCAGGAACCCAAGCAAAAGTGTGAAGCAGAACTCAGGGGGAAACACTGCTTTCTGGTTTATTCTCTGGTCCATGACCTGGTAATGCTCAGCTAGCTTTCTCATACAACCCATGATCACATGCCTAGGAATGGTATCCCCAACAGCAGGCTAGGTGCTCCTACATCAATTAATAATCAAGACAATCTCTACAGAAATTCAGACAGACCAATCTGATCTAGGAGGTTCTTCAAATGAGACGTTCCTGTCAGATGACTATAAGCTGTGTCAAGCTAACAAATGAAGCAAACTAGGACACCTTCTGTATGGACTATACGTCCTCATTCTTTTAAAAAATGAGGTTTTGAGATTTTTTATACAATGCAATTTGATGGTATAAAGATCCTCTCCCTTATCCACACCTTCCCTTACTGCCCCCACCCGATTTAATGTACTCTATTATATGTATTATGGCCTGTAGAGTTTGATTTTTATATCTAAATGTCTTTCAGTGTGGGTCCGTCCATTGGAGCTTGCTTAACCTACCAAAAATCTCATCCTTGTAAGAGACTGTTTTTCCTCCTCCCAACAGATATCAGTTGCCAAAAGTTCCTCTGGTTGGGCTGGGAATTCTTACCTACTTTCTCATGTCTGTTGGGATTTTGTCTGGTTTGAGGTTGCATGAGACTTGTGCATGCTGTCACCATTGCTGTGAGTTCATATGGGCAACTGATCAGCTGTCTGGAAAACTTCATTTTCTTATGACTCTCTAACACATCTGTCTCTTACAATATTTTTACCCCCACTTCCACAATGATCCCTGAGACTTGGGAGGAAGAAGTTTGAAATAGGGGTCCTACTCAGGGATAAGCACTCTTTAATAGGCTGAACACTGTTCAAAAGCCCAAATTCCATTGTGTCTCCTCAAGTCACTCTCTGAATTGCAACCCCCTACAAAATCCAAAAGCAAATTAGAAAGTTCCAGCATATAACGACACAGAATACAGACTACCATTCTAAAAGAGAGAAATGAGGACACAGTGAAGAAATACAGGACCAAAGCAAGACTGGAACCCAGCAGGATAAATACCAAATCCTATAGCTCCATGTCCAGTGTCTGGCACTTTATTACCAATGGATTTTAGGGCTCAGCTCTTTCAGCTTTGGTGCTTGTAACATATATCCTTGTCTTTGGCTGGTTCATTTTCCTGTATACGGCTCTCCTTGGCAGATACCTCATGTGTCTGGTGTTTCCAACAACTTGAGGTCTCCACTGAAACCCAGGCTTCACCTTCACATCACACAATGGCCTTGTAGGACATCTTGTCCTGTCAGGTCCCTCTTTATCCAGGGAGTCCCTTGCTATACACTTCCTGACATCAGAAATGCTCTCTAATCCTGTTGAAGATCTGTTCAATCCCATTGACCTGAGATTCTTTTAATTTCTCTATGGCTATGATGCATACATTTAGTCTTTTCATGGTGTCCCATATTTCCTATATTCGATTCCTATATTTAAAAAAATTTAATATTTTTTGCTTAAGTGGTCCAATTCTTCAACTTGTTTCAATACTCTGTTTTCTA
>NW_008340588.1:1793757-1795948 GCF_000622305.1 Nannospalax galili
TCTTCATTTAGGCATGTGTTTGCTTCAGTATTTCCAACTCTTTGTGAATTCACTTTTCAAATCCCAAATTACCTTTGTCATTTCATTCAGTTGTGTATCTGTGTTTTCTTAAGTTTAAGTCATGAGTTTATCCCTATCCTCTTTGAGTTGTTCATGTGTTATTTAAATTTGTTGAATTTTTTGATCACATTTATGATTAGTCTTTAAAATTCTGGTTCCTCAGGTTCCTCTGGGTAGTTCGCATTGTAGAATATTTCTATAGGACTAGTATTGTGGTAACATACTCTCTTGGTTTTTCATATTATTTTTGCTTTTGCATTATATTATGGGAATATGAATTTAGTTTGTTAGTTGTGTGTCTGATACGAAATTCTAGCCTGCCTTTGCAAAGTTGATGCTTGGTTCTGATTTTATTGTTGATGTAGCTTGGTTGTGATCTGATCAGATATGAATAATTAGTTGGTCTGTGCTTAAGGTCTCTCTTTTGATTTTTTTAATCAGAAGTACAAGGTGGCTCTAGACCAGTTAGTCTAGAGCCCTCCAGCAGTGTGAAACTAGGCTTTAGGCTGGCTGATGGGGACAAGGTAGGTCAGTTATAATTACTTAAGCAGTGTAGATGTGAGCCCTGGAGCAGTGTTACTGGGACTGGTCCCAAAGCAGGTCGATGGGTGGGATCTGGGTTACTCAGGAGACTAGTCAGGCACTCTGCTCTCTGGCAAAAATGGCAGGAAAGGGCCTAGGTCCAAGGAAGGCCACTGGGAAACCTCACTCACATTTTCACTGAAAATGGTTTCTCCAGCTTTATTGGGGAAGTGTAAGTTTTGTTCCACCCTAATTTTAACATACTATCTGGCCTTTTTAATCCTTAGTTGCAGAATATCTCATTCACCCAGGGCCAAGTCTCCTTCACTGTATGCAATGAAGATGGGTGTGCTCTCTTTCAGAACTTTGATTTGTTAATTCTCAAACATACCCATATTCATTCATTATCTTTTTGGGTAGAGTATAAAACATTATTGTCAAGGAAGCACACTGGTCAAAGGACACAAGGTTCATTGAGTTTGTGGAGTTTAATTGATAGACATTACTCTCAGTATTACTCTCAGTATTGCTTTCTTCCAGGTTCTTACTAGAATGGCTTACTCATCACAGCTTATAGCATTCAACAGTTTTTCTAGTCCAGACTTCTAAACTCTTTCATAAAAAAATAACTTAGTGAAGTTCTTCACCACAACAGCCCACTCTCTGGTACCAACTTTTGTATTAGTTGCTTTTCTTTTTTGATGATAAAACATTATGACTAAGACAACTTATAGAAGGAAGAATTTATTTGGCTTGCAGTTCCAGTCAATGGGGCAAGAGTCCTTCAAGGTGGGGAGGTTGAAAAGGCAGCCAGAGCAGGAAGCTGAGCATTCTTATCTTCAAGCATATGCATGAAGCAGAGAGAGAGAACAAACTACAAACTACAAGTGTGGCAAGGTTATGAATTTTCAAACCCTCTACCACCCCCCCATGCCGTTATGTGCAAGGCTTCGCCTCTTGGGAATCCCATACCCTTCTCCAAACAGCCATATACCAAGTGTTCAAATAGTTGGGCTTTTTCGCATTCAAGTCACTACAGAAAGGGATGCATTTATGAGAAATGTGTCATTAGATATTTGTGTGAACATCATAACGTTTACTTCACAAGGTAAGATGAGTACCTTACCAGGCTATATAATTTTGAAACCACTGTGGCATATGTGGTCTGCTACTGACCAAATTGTTACTATGTAGTGTGTCACTGTATATACAAATCATAAGGAGGCTACTTTGGTTGTGAATATTAAATGTGATTTATTATTTGAAATGGATCACATTTTACAAAAAAAACAGCAGTCCTTCACATTTTTCTATATCTTGGTTTGTGGTTAGTGTCTTGTTCTTTCATTTTATTTTTTATTTTATACATATGAGTGTATTGCCTGCATGTGTGTAAGTGTACCCATGTAGTGCAATGGCCATGGAAGTCAGACGAGAGTGTCAGATCCTCTGGAACTGGAGTTAACAGATGGTTGTCATATGGGTGCTGGGAACTAGATCTGGGTCCTCTGGTAAAGTAGTCAGTGCTCTTAACCACTGAGCCTTCTCTCCAGCCTGTGTTTTGTTCTTTTATGTTAATGATTTGGAATAATATTTTGGTAAGCAGTTT
>NW_008340588.1:1798121-1802523 GCF_000622305.1 Nannospalax galili
CTGCTAGAAAATCTTAAACAGTTTTACAAGTTTGTTGAATATACTACAGCATGCGTTTCTTGACTCTTACTTTTGCCTTAGTGCTTTCATAAACTGCTGAGTTGTACAGGGACTGGAAATCAGAGTTTTCCCCCAGTCCCATCTCTCCTCTTTTCTAGATTATTTCTTATACTCTCAACAGAAATGAGTTGATTATTCACATTTCTCCTCCCCGTAAAGTATGAACCATTGGCATTTGTCAAGATCCTTCCCAAGTGACCTCTTCCTTCAGAAATTGTGATCTTTCTGTTCCTGCAGCAGACGTAATGAATAAAATGTACCTCACCTCAGTCTGGTGGGAAAGTTACTACTTTCATTTTAATTAAAATATATTTATAGCCAGGCATGGTGGTGCATTCCTTTAGTCCCAGCACTCGGGAGGCAGAGGCAGGCAGATCTCTGTGAGTTCAAGGATGGCCTGGTCTACATAGTGAGTTCCAGGACAGCTGGGGCTACAGGGAGACCCTGTCTCAAAAAAGACAAATATATAAAAATAATACTTTGCATGTGTTGGTACCCTAATATTTAATTTTCTTGAAGACAGACCAAACTATATGCTTATTTTCTATGTAGGCCCCAGTTTGATTACTTGAAGAAAAATTAAAAAACAAAACAAAACAAAACTTACTGTTGTTTTGTTTCTTTGTTTTTAATGAAAATATAAAGCCTTGGTAGACCCAGATACAAAAGGATTGCAGGGACGGAGCGATGGCTCAGTGGTTAAGAAGACTGGATGCTTTTGCAGAGGACCTGGGTTCAATTACTCAGCACCACATGGTGGCTAACAACCCTCCATAACTCCGGTTCCAGGGAATCTGATGCTCTTTTCTGAACTCTGGAGGCATTGCATGACATGGGTACATCTACATAAAGAAAATATGAAAAAAGGATCACAGAACTGAGGGAGTATGAAGAGTAAAGAGTTTGTGAATTCCATATCCTTAGAAGTTATAGACTTCTATAACTGGTATTCTGAAAGAATAAGTAAATTCAGGCACTGTAGGAATATAATTAAATAAAATACCACCATACTACATGATAGTTAATGAAGGAATTTTATAGAAGACATTTTCAATCTATTTCAAGTAAAATCTTTGTCAGTTAGTTTTAATCCCTCACACTACACATGTAATGCCTCTTCAATTATATAACTTCTAGTATTTCTGAAAGAAGGAAAAAATTTCTTTTAATCATGATCACCTCCTCCCATCTTGATTCACATGTCAGAGAAACGATGCTTTTTATGCTGGGAGAGATTTACATCCTTAAAATGTTCTGTGTTCTCCGTGTTCTTAAAGTCCAAAAGAGCTCTTTTCACACTGGAAATCACTTCATCACTTAGCAGTAACACCGATGCCAACGAAAGAAGCTGAGCTCTGGAAAAGCTTCCTGTGTGAGGAGCTGAAAATTAGCACATAAAACACTTAATTTTTATTTGCCTGCTGATTAAGGCATGCAGAGTAAAGCAGTGATAATCTTCATCAGTGGAGGCTACTAATAACAAGACAAATTGAAGAAAATACTAACACTCCGATTTGTGTGCTTTCTTGTACAAAATGAAGTTCATTGCTGAGGAGTAATAAAATCGCCACCATTTTTGCTGCAAGAGGGGAAAACTTGGCTTTTCAAATCTTAAAATTTAGTTTAAAATAAGTATATTAGCAAGTTGCATATCCACATGCTGATTACTTTTTATAGCCCTAGATGAGATGAATAGAAAGAAAATAATTCTGTGTTTTTCTCCGTAGCAGTAGTCGGTTTTTTTTTATTGGTGCTATTTACGTTTATAGAATCTCTTTCAAATATCTGCTTAATACTGGACACTTCTATAATTTGACAGATATAAGCAGTTGGCTTGCTTCTGTCATTTCCCTATATGATATCTCAGTGAAATACATTCAAAATTATTTAAATATTTATTTCAGTTGTAATGCTTGGCTTTTAATATAATTTGTTCTGTAATTTTGAAAGTTCTTGGAGGGTAATTGAAAGTTACAGAGCCTGAGTTTAATCTCTTTTCCTTTTTTTGCACTTTTCAAGGAAAAAGACAAATATCACCCCTAACCCAAGTTAAGAACGTATATTATGTTCATTAAAATAAAAATTCCTATCATGACCATCAGTTGCAGATAACTAGAGCTATAGTTTCTCTTTACTTGCTCTTTCCTCCTCTTTGCCTTCAACCCATAGTTACATACATCTTAACTATTCCTTTATGTGTTTTTTTTTTTTTTGCCTTTGAAACACTGCTTAGTTTTTGATGCCTCTGTAAAGTTCTCCCTAATCAATCCTGTTCATCTTCAGTTCTTAAATTCAGTTTAGCATATCACCAGCTTCTAGGCATACCAATTGAATAAGGCAGCTGAAGGATGACCTTCATGTTCCGTTCACATGGTCATTACACTGCTTCTTTGAATTCATGGCAGATCACCATCACTGTTTAGTAAAATCATCTGGTCTTTGAATGTTTTCTTATAGTATTTTAGGTGGAAAGTGAAAGTAGTGTTTCCTGATACTAAAATCTGATATCTACACACTGACACCTCAATTTTTTCCATTTAGTAAAGGAAAAATTTAATACATTTATTGTGATATCATATTTCATTAAAGTACTCAGCTTTAATTTTAGGATTCCATGTTTGATATAGCATGCATGTTTCATGACCATGTATGAGCATGAACATGAACATGGCTTATTCAGTTGTTCTGTATTCTAAATGACATATGTATGAACATAGAGAAGAAATTTTGAAAAATATTTTATAAGAGGGATAGACAAATACAGTCATTTATGTTTGATCACTGATAGTTAAATTGACTTTTAAACACATCAGGAAATGAAACTGCTTTTTCACTACCTCATCTAGATTTAACAAAAAAGTGAGATTTCCTAAATGATAGGTGACTAAATCCAGACACATGAAATAGTCATGATCCTTACATCAAAATTTGTAGTTTTCTTCTCACTGATGTTATTGTACAAAAGCAATTTTCCCTTAAATTTGAAATGGTAAAATTATGTGTATTCTGTATTTTATTTTTGACAGTCAAAATATATGACATGATGCTATCTCAGTGAAAAGATAAAGAACTTTTTTAAGTGAAGAATATGAACAAGATACATACAGCACTGCAAAAGCCATATTGTATCTAGCTTCTTAAAATGTCTTTTATTCAGTTCCTTAGAAATTTCACACATGTATGACCGAATCTGGATCCTTCACCCTTCTCTCCTCACATCTTTTCCTGTTTCTCTCTCCTCTCTATCAACGCATCTCTTTTCCAAGTTCATGATTTTTGGTTCTATTGTATGACTTATATAATCTTGGCCATCTGGTCAAGGAGTCAGCTGGGTTTCTTCACTGGACTCTAGTGGAGTCTCCAGTGGGTACGTGACTATGGCAATGACCCCTCTTCCTCAAACCTATCCATGGGAATAGTTCAGGAATGAGTGTAGGACCACCTAAATCTCTCCTCCATTCTTGCCTCTCTGTTAATGGGCTCATTTGTGTGCAGACTCATGGCAATCATCCATAGTAATTGAGAGTTTGTGATTATAATGGCTGTTTATTACTCAGAAGACGGCATTGGGGAACCATTTTTAACTGTGTTATATGTTTCCTTGATATTTTGTTTACAGATATTTTTGTGTATTCTAGATAGTAATTCTCTGTTGGATGTACAGCTGGCAAAGACGCTCTTTATTCTTCATGGGATTGAGTGTTCCCTTTGCTGCATACAAACCCTTCACTTCCATGAGATCCCATTTGTCATTTGTGGACTTTATTTCATGAACAATCAGAGTCTTAGTTAGGAAGTCCTTACTTATGCTTAAAATGTTGTAGCACACACCCTATTTTCTCTTCTAGCAATTTCAGAACTTCAGGTTTTACATTGTGTCTCAAAGTTTCTGAAAGTTCCATGAATGAGGGATTATTTTTCCTATAAATTCAACATTTTCTTTTATTGTTTTATCCAGTTCCTCTACTTTGTGTTCAGTCCCTGATAAACTGTCCTTTGTGCGGTCCATTCTGTTGGATAGGCTTTCCCTGAGTTTTTAGTTAGACTTGATTGAATTTTTCATTTGAACTTCATTTTAGCTTGCATTTATCTTAGTATTTCTGTCTCTTTATTGAATTCAACCTTCATATTTTATATTGTCTTCACTACATCATTTAGTCTTTTGTTTCTTGTCTTTCTTCACTTTAATCTGTTTCTTTCTGTTTCTTTAAAGGTCATTCAGCTGTTAGTTTGTGACCTTTTTGAACTCTTTCATCTCTTTGGGCATGTTTACAATCCTTCTTTTGAATTCCATGTTTTGAGTTTCTTTTAAATTGTTCTCAGCTCAGACCATTACTATAGG
>NW_008340588.1:1802566-1817941 GCF_000622305.1 Nannospalax galili
TTTATATTTCTGTGCTATTGTGGTGGAAGCTAGGCATCTGAAGTTACATTGTTGGTTGTATCATTTGGTATGATTTTCTATCCCATTGGGTCTGAGACAGGATGGTGGGCCTAGTGGTTTGGTGGACTACCAAGTAGTTGGAGATGAGACTAGTGGTCTCTTACCAGAGCCACGGGGTCCAATGTGAGGCAGAGGTTTGACTGGCTTGAAGAGAATCCCCAGGGAATGTGCTGAGGAGGCAGGGCCTAAGCAGGGTAAGCCATGTCTCTTAATTGGTGCCAGAAGCCATAGTGGCTTGGCACCTGGACCAAGGTTCCCAGGACAGTGTGGGTAGGGCCTAAGCAAAGAATGTAAAGTCTTTCACTAGGTGCCATAGGTCACATGGGCTTGGCACCTAGATTGATGTTCCCAGAGTGTAATGGACAGGAAGTAAAAAGAAACTCTAGTTTTAATAAAATAATAGAATAAATAAAAAAGCAGCATTTTATAAGACAATTATAAGTGATTTCATGTTTTTAGCTATATCAACAGAGGCATCCACATTTCTAAAAAATAATTATTAAATTTCCATGATAGTAACATAAAGCTAAATGAATAAAAATATAAATCACAAACAAATTATACTGTGAAATTATAGAATATTAAATATGGGGTCTAGATCACTGTTTAGAGTTTTCATTAGGAAATTTCCTTTTTTTCAGCATTACTTGGGAAATTTATATGCTTTTTATGAATTTAATACAAAATAATCAGTCAAAAACTCAGGAATGAAATAAAATGCATTATATTTCTCCTGTGGGTGGTGAAACATAACTGCTAACCTACAGATGTTACTGGTTCAAAGGAATCCACCTGAGCTAAGTTGGAAGAAAGAGAAGGGGATGCTGACATGCAGAGTCACAGGTCAAGGTCAACATTTCCATTTCCAAGAACATGAAGAGAGAGCCATGCTGGTAGCTGTGGCAACATTATCACTGTGTCTTCTGGAAGCTGCAGGCTGTTAAATGTGAGTCCATCTTGGAAACAAAATAAAAATATTAATCACTTTATGCCTATAATTTGATTTATATAAGTTTCACAAAGGTTATGAGACTTGGAAGCAAAAATAAATCTTTAAGAATCTGATGCACAATTCTCTATAATGCCCTTAAATTTGTTAGGAAGTTTAATAAGACATTATTCAAATATTAGCCTGTATGTTTACCTCTAGTTTTTTAGTGTATTTAGAGTGTTTAAGGTCTTATTCTTTTGATTTTAAATAACAGTATCAATAAAACATTATTTCAAGAATTCCTAGTAATTCCCAAAATTTTTTTTCATCTTTCTAAAACCCACTGATGAATATTTTTCAGGGAATATAGTAAGACTAATATTGTACATAATAATTTCCCATTCTAATTAACTTGTGTTCAGAACATTCATTAGGATTATTAGTTTGGGGAGGTATACATCTTTTCAGCACTTGCTATTGAGCTCAAATGGATTCACATCTCTGTATTGTGCCAAGTCATAAAGAATGGAGATGAATAGTGTGAGAATGACTTTTATTAATGGACACAATCTGAACTAATGACTTTTAATTACCCCCTGCAAAAACATGTGCTTTTGTGCCTTGTGACCTTCCCACCTCTAATCTCCTTTCCTAGGCAACTTCATTTTGTGCTCTATCAAAAAAATAATGAATGAATGAATGAATGAATGAATGAGTGCAGGTGTTCTTGAGAATGAACATACCAGAGTGCTGAAAGGCAACAACCTGGCCCCATCTCCATTGAACACTGGAGGCTGAGAAGGACATGTGACCTTGGATAAATGAGCTGTTCTAGAACTTGGGATGAAAGGGTCGGATGGTCTGCTAAGATTATAGCGGAGACAAGCTTTTACTTCCTGAATTGAAGCTAGTGAAACCATTTTGACTAAAATTGTGGTATGGACTGGGCTTGAGGACTAGTTCGAGAAACAGACTTCCAGTGGCAGTTCCATCAACACAGTTACAGGTTCTGAGGGCTGCCTAGAGCAATGAGTGTCCTCCAGGTTTGAGTCCACACTTGCAAACTAAAACATTAAATCAATATATTGTGATAATAAACATTATTTATAAATTTTGAGAGACTCATATGTAATTGAGGATATTTCCCTTCTCTGAATTGTATAAGGAAGAAAAACACAAGAAAAATTATAAAATATCAGTAATATAGTTGTAATGGATTGATCAAGTTTCTGCCCTCTGCTGCATATTTTAGAATTAGGAAAAAAATTTGTCTGTAATAGGGTCATCATGGTCCACATTCAAGACAAGAACCATTTCTTTGAGTCTTGATTTTTTGTTATGTCATTTTACTCTTTATATTTTTAAATAGTATAGTAGAAAATATATAATAGATACCCTGTGATGAATGCCTACATTGTCATAATTGCAATAAGTGAGTTATGTTTATCATTATTATTCATAAAACAAATCTGCAACATGGATACCATTATCCTTTTCATTGTTTTATAGAGGAGGAAACAGATACAGAGAAATTTAATTACTTTATGACTGACTTGTATCCTCACAGCTCTCTGATGAGAGAGCAGAATTTTGCTCCATGCTGCTTTCCTCTGAACCTTATGCATAATTTGATGTGAGACCAAGAGTCTCTGCTTCAAACCTGGTGTGTACACAGTATAAGAAGGGCCAACCTGCTTTCATACACTTCTGTGCTTATAGTCAAATTTTGCTTGATTTCTTTGAATTTCCTTTTCCTAATCTGTAAGATAAAGTGGAAGAAGTAAATGAACTAATTTTCTTGGCTCTCATGTGGAGGCTGTGGTGGGCAGTGGGTGTTTTCCTCTACCACTTTCCACCTTCTCTTTTGAGACAGGTCCTCTCACTGATCCAGGCACTGATTAGCTACAGTAGTTGTCCAGTGAGCTCCAGGGATCTTCTTGTGTTCACTGTTGCTCTCCAACTCTAGGGTTGCAGAGCCACACTAGCACCTTTACTTGGTTTCTGGGCTCTAAACTGAGAACCAAACTCAGATCCCCGTGTTTGTACTTTACTAAGTGTCCTAGTTTGTTTCTTCATTGCTGTGACAAAACACTCTGACCAATACCAACTTGAGGAGGAAAAGGTTTACTCAGCTTACATCTCCCAGGTCGCAGTTCATCAGAGGGCCCAAGGTAGGAACTCAGGGCAGGAACCTGGAGGCAGGAGCTGGAGCACAGGACATGGAGGAATACTACTTACTGGCTTGCTCCCCTGGCCCATGCTCATCTTGTTTCCTTATGCAACATAGGCCCACCTGCCCAGGGGTGGCACCCCCCACAGTGGGCTGGGCCCTCCCACATCACTCAACGATCAAGAAGATGCCCCACAGACATGGCCACAGGCTAGTCCTATGGAGGCAAGTCCCCAATTGAGGCTCCCTCAACCCAGGTGTGTGAAGTTGACACTAAAGCTAACCAGCACAATTAAACCCTTGTCAACTTGACACACAAACACTTCACTATTAAACCATAACCTTTCCAATTCTTGTCCCCCAAATATGATGTTGATATCACAACATAAGACAGTACAACCTTAAAAGCCCCACAGTCCTTTAAAAAATCCAGACATTTAAAAGTCCACAGTCTCTTTTAAAAGTCTCTTAATTGTGGGCATCTATAAAAATAAAAAACTAGTACTGTCTTATTTCAAAGGGAAGAATCAGGCACACCTAAGCAAAACCAAAGCCCAGCAAAATAGCTCAAGGCTGGACATCTGGGATTCACTCACAATCTTCTGGACTCCAGAGGGTTCTGGTAGCTCCACTTCTCTGAATCTGCCGTCTACAGCACACGCAGCTCATCTCACAGACCCAGGAGGGCTCCATTCCACATATACTGCTGTCCTTGGTGGTCTTCCTACATTCCTGGCATCTCCAAAAATCTGGGGTCTCCACTGAAACTGAGGTTACACCTTCACCAATGGCCTCTTCTTGCCTCTTGGGGTGCAAAGCTCAAATTCTCTCCATGACCCCTTCAATCCTGGGGTCTTTACTGCAAATGAAGCTGCACTTTCACCTATGGCCTTTCCTGGCCTCTCAAAGTACCAAACCTCAGCTGCTCTCTGTGACCCCTTCATACTTTCAATACCAGAACCATGCAGGAGGCATTTACACATTACCAAGTCCTGCTTCCAGCTTGAGATGGAGGCTCGGGTCCCCTCTGGACCACAGCTTCTGTGTGCTGACTCTGAGGAAATACTTCCTAGAGGATTTTACTACAATGATGCTGGTCTCTTGTTACTTACAGCTGATTTTTCAGCCCCAGGTAACCAACATCAATTGTCCCAGTAAAGCAAAGGTTTTACTTCAGGTTCTGGTCTCTTCTTAATCACAGCTGATTCTTCAGCCCCAGCTCACCAGAATGCACAGAGTCTCAATTCAAAATATCACATAAACAGCCCTGATTGTCTCTGCTTCCCTTTGAAGCTTGACAAGCCAGGCCTCCATTGTCTACAATTCTTTAAGCATAACTGTTCCAAGCTCCACAGCAACAAACTCTAAGCACTTGATGGCTTTTCCAGACCAAAGTTCGGTATGCTTCCACAATCCTTGTCTCCCAAAAATAACAGGGTCAGGTTTGTTACAGCAATGCCCCGCTGTCTGGTACCAATTTCTGTCCTAGTTTGTTTCTTCATTGCTGTGACAAAACACTCTGACCACTACCAACTTGGAGAGGAAAGGGTTTATTTATCTTTCGTCTCCAGGGTCACAGTTCATGAGGGAGCCCAAGGTAGGAACTCAGGGAAGGAAGGAACCTGGAAGCAAGAGCACAGGCCATGAGGGAATGCTGCTTACTGGCTTGCTCCCCTGGCCCCTCCTCAGCCTGCTTTCTTAGCAGCACAGGCCCACCTGCCCAGGGGTAGTACCACCCACAGTGGGCTGGGCCCTCCCACATCACTCATCAAGAAGATGCCCCTCAGACATGGCCACAGGCCAGTCCAATGGAGGCAATTCCCCAATTGAGGTGCCCTCAACCCAGGTGTGTCAAGTTGACACTAAAGCTATCCAGCACACTAAGCCAGCTCTCTAACTCTTATTTCTCCTTTTAAGCAGCCTGGGGCTCCCACCGTTTGGGATGTTACCACCTACAGTCACGCTGGTCAATGCACTTTGGAAAGTGTCAGTGTTAATATCTTGCCTGTAATATTGTACCAGCTAACAAAGAGCTGTTATTGTGGAAACTAGATAGCGGGCACAGGAGCTCTCTGCATTACTGCCTTTTTGTTCAGGTGTGTATGTGTGCATGTGTGTGTGTGTGTGTGTGTGTGTGTTCTGGGGATGTTGAAACAGGATCTGAGTAGAGAGCACAGTTGGACCTGAACTCACTATTTAGCCCAGACTGGCCTCAAACTCTGCTGTTTTCCTGCCTCAGTCTCCCAGATGCTGATGTTACAGGCACAAGCTACCATGCCTGGCTTTCTGTATACCATTTCTTATATTTTATGTGAATGTACATCTATCTCAAAACAAATAATTTCATAAATATATATAGAGAGAGAGAGGAGAGAGAGAGAGAGAGAGAGAGAGAGAGAGAGAGAGAGAACATAATTACAGTAGACAAACCTGGAAATGCACCAAAGGTCGGCTTGGGTACCTATACCTGAATTAGTCTAAATTTTATCCTTTGTGTTATCGGTGGGAAAGAAACATTAAAACTTTTTAAATGGAGAGACTTTCTAACTTTAAAATATACATTTTTCCCCTGTGGTGTTGTAATATATTAAGCTTTGGGAATTTATTGTTCTACTTTAAAGAGGAAAAAGTTAAATGCAAAGAGAAAGATAATTTTCTAAAGTATAGCTCTAAAACTTTTAGGAAGTAGAGTTGTAAGAGTTGGAACTAGAAAACAGGTCAACAGAGGGATGCAGTTGGTAGGACACAATACATAAATTATTGAATTGTTTTAAAGAAATAAGAGGCCTTAGAGGCAGCAGCCAGGAATAGAAGCATGGATGAGCAAGAATCTGCCAGCATATTTACCAAACACACCTTTATTTTTTTAAACGTCAGTTCTTTTCTTGTGTGTGTGTATGAGTGTATTGACTGCATATATGTGAGTGCACTGGTGTTGTACAATGCCGTGGAGGTCAGAAGAGAGCTTCAGATTCCCCAAGTACTTTTTGCAAGGAAAGTACACATCTTTGAAATATAGATTGTTAGCTTTCATATAGTTTTTCTTTATGATTTGTCAGTAAATTAAAGAAACCAATGTAGATTTTCCAATTGCTTATCTTATGATTAGTCTGTGGATTAAAGTTGATAGAGAGGTTTGGTATGATTATTAGATATTTTACTTAGTGTGTTGGTAGAAACCCTTTTTTACTATAGCTTACATATAAATTGTCTAAACCATGGCTGGAGAGATGACTCAGTGTTTAAGCACTGGTTATTCTTACAGACTCAGGATTGATTCCCAGCACCACATGGCAGCTAATAACTGTTCATAACTGTGGTGTAAGGAGATCTGACACCCTCTTCTGACCTCCATGGGCACTGCACGACACAGGTGACTTACACATATGCAGGCAATATGATCATACACATATAAAAATAAATAAATAGTCTAAACCCTATTAATTATAGAGATAATATTCCTTGATATAGAGGTAAAAGTGTTATGCATCTTCCACGGGACTAGAAATCAGGAGACCCTTAAGGAACTCCAGTTAAACTCTATACCTTTATTCTGCTGCCTAGGGTGCCCTTGTTTTCTGCTAGCTCTGTTGGCACTTTTCATTCTTTCACCCCATGTGATCCATTTCCATCCAGTGAAAGCACCTGTATATTAGGAACACATTAAGACTGTTGAGCTCAGGAATCAGACCTACTGAAGTTTAAACCCTGGTTTCACTTTCAAGCTGTGTGATTTTGACAGTGTAAATAAGTTGCCTCAAATTAATAAGAAACTCTTCTGCCCTTGCAGTATTATTTTAAGGTTTAGATTAAGAAATGCTTATGTAACGCTTTTAAAATGTGTGAAACATTTTCTGACATAAGAGAATGCTGTAGTTTTGTAGTGGCATGCTCATTTTCCTTAATAGAATAGACAATACTTTGTAATGTCTTAATTTGGGAGCAGATAAATGGAGTCATATATCTCTCAAATATAAATGTGAATCGTTCAAAGCACTATGTAAGCACATGAACAGGAAAATGTGAGTTTTGATGATGATTTGTCAAGAGACCTAATCCCCTCTCAGTAGGCAGAGATAGTTAATGCCTGGTACTTGTATTGCTTTGATCTTTGTTTCCCCCTTAAATTGTCAATAACTGGATAAGTGTAGTTCCTCTGTACCTATTTAAAACATGAATGTAAGTAACTTCAAGTTTGCTGAATTGATTTCTTAAGGCAATCAAATCCTAAACTAAAGCAAAGACTTTTGGTTTCCATTTCATATCATTTTTTTGTGTGAGGAGAGAGCTCACACAGGACAGCCCTGCAGTACTTTGCAATAAGAAGACAGAATTTATGGTGTCAAGAATGACAGAATGCTATTCGGACTGGGAAACCTAGTGGGTAATTTCATTTTCATTTGCTAGTGAAGCAGAAAAATCAACATGTTGTATGTCAGAATGCAATGAGAAATACCTCTCGACAGTCTGAATTTTAGCTCTTGGTGAGCAAAGAAATACCTGAAGATGGCTGTCAAGGTGCACCTTCACAAAGATAAGTCTGGTTTCAAGTAAGTGAGCAGTCTGCATTTTGATAGTATCAGGGATAGAAAGGGCCCTTTAGCTTGAGCCAGATGCCCAAGGGAATCAGAGCTCTGTGAAGTCCAAGTTCTGATGACTGATCTTCAACTTTGAAAATAAAGAAAGTCTTAAAGTTTTTCCTGTGAACATTTCTACTTTGCTTGGAATTTATGAAGATGGTAAAAAAAAAAAAAAAAAAAAAACCTGGAAAACAGGAAAAAAAAATCCATGCTAGAAGCTCACACTAAGGTAGAGAAGAGTTTTTCAATTAAACAGATATTAAGAATAACAGCAACCTTAGACTTTATTAAACTGACTCCTGTTATCATCTATGAAGAGAGTTTGCATTTGTATTTTAATGGAGGTGGAGTAACTCATATAAGTTAAAGTATGCTTTAAACAGTAAAGACGAGTTAGTGCCCAGAGTGTTTCACTGAATTCTTTTATTGTATTATTAGACTGAGATTGCTCATTGAAAACTAAAGAATGTTAATTGTAAATAAAAAATAAATACATTTTATGGTTTTGTACTTAGGTTTCAATGTTTATATGTTAGCATAATAATATTTGCTTAGCAGATTGAATAAGAGTGAATAGGATTTTGCTTTTTAATTTGAAGAAAAGGTTTTAAGATTGGAACTAAGGAAATATTTCCATTAATTAAAAAATTCACTTGTATTTACTTAGATTAATATTTATGGAACACGTATACTACATTCTAGTAAATAATATATATATATAATTTTGCTTACTAAATTTCATTAATTTTAGGTATTTCTTTAGTTAATTCAGTATTTATCCAACATACACTCTTTGGTAGTCATTCTTTTGAATAAAGGGAAATGTACTCTTTGGTAGTCATTCTTTTGAATAAAGGGAAATGTACCAGATCTGCTCTTAAAGACAGAAGGCAGAACAGCACTAAATTTTAATTTAGTTTTATAAATATTTGAAACTACCATGTATACTGCCATTTACTTCTCATACCGCCTTTTATTTTACTAATTTTATACTTTTCTATAGCTGAATGTGAGAGACATTCAGATATCAACAGTGTTTAGTGGAGTGCTGCAAACACCGTAAGGAAGCATCAAAGGAGCAGTTGGCTTTAAACGTCTCAAATTGAAATATTTATTTTTGCCTATGTTTGCCACTCTAAGAAGCTGTACACATTTAGCACATGTAAGGTAGGCACTTAACTGTGTTGTTGCCTATTGAATTAATAAAGACATGATTGGGTCAGAAATTTAGGTTGTGTATTACAAAAAGCATCTTTAAGGAGGAAACATTTGACAAAAGCTCAGTCCAGAAAAAAAAAAAGAAAAAGAAATAATGATGCTTTAATGTAGCTGAGCAGGAAATTATTCATGGAGGGAAGAATGTAATAAATGAATGCATTCTGTTTAATTTAGACTCTTCAAGAATGAGGAGTAATCCAGATGGTCATGTGTTTGTCAGTACAGAAGCTTCCCTACAAAATAAAAATTTCATTTTGAAAGAGCTGTTATTCTAAAAGCAAAGCAAATGCCCAGCAAAACTCAGAACTTTTTAGACTGCTGCCCGTAAATCTGTTGGCTATTCCTGTGAAGATGCCCCCTGCTCCTTCTGGTTGGCTATCAAGTCCCAATGTTCCTTTATTATGTGCTCAACTACTTCGTTGTTGAAATGTCCACCTTTTAACACTTGTAACATACCATGCCAAATGCCCCAATGCTCCTTCTGATCCCTGTCTCTGTAGTATGTCTTTGTTCCTAACATTTAGCTGACAGAAAACACTATATGCTTTGCTTATTTCAATGATGGGGTTCGTCTTTTTTGTCACAACAGAGCATACACTCCATGAAGACTCTGTTTTTTTTTTAAATTTGTGTGAGAAAGGATTTTTCAAATATCTAGAACCATACCTAGTACTTACTGATATTCTGGGAATATTTTTGTAAATCCTCATCTAACAGATAAAATATTTGAGACATTTATAATAAATTGATTGAGTTCTCAAGCCAATCTTTTCCCTGAAACTGAGGTGCTAATTCTGTTCAACATGTCTTGATTATCTAGAAGCTCTAAAGTAGACATACAACCCTGGCTAGAGGTATTTAATTTACGATGATCAAAACAAAGTTATCTATTATTTTGCTAGTAACCAATCATGTACACAGATTCATAAATAGTTTCCCATATAGTGATTTACCAATAAATAAAATCTATACTTTGTGAAATTTTCTTGAAAATACTACTTGGAGTTTTGTCATATGAAACAGAATGAAGGTACGAAAAGACCCCCAAATTGACACCATGATGGATTATTTGAAGGATGAGCAAATGACGTTGGCAGCTGCTGAGAAGGCAGGAAGACATCACCTGCCACTTGTCCTGAAAAGCGATCCAGATCACTGGGTGCAAAATTGGACTTCCAATACATTTCAATCTACTTCCTTTTATTCTTATTGGTCCTTGTCATAACCCACAATTGGTATCAGAAACTTCTACATGTATCTTATCTCATTGTTCTTTGTAAGTCAAATGATCTAAATAATCAGAAGACATTCCATAAAAATTATTTAAACATATACAAGACTGTCTTATTCCCAGTGTCTTCATTTTGTTCAGCTATCACAATAGAAACATTAGTCTCTAAAAATTTCTATGATGCAAGCAGCACAGTTATGATATATTTTCTTTATACTGTAAGTAAATTTAATCATTTCAGTTCAAAGAACAATACAATTTTATTCTTACTTTGCTGAAGTCAATTCTACCACACAAAGCCTATCATTTTGTAACCATTATGTTACAATATACAATCACTTCTTACTTTCTAAATGGCTGAGAAAAACACAAATGTATAAGCATATAAAATGGATTTTTATTTTGTTGAAAAATATGTCCTGCAATTTTTCATCATTATGTTATTGTGCTTGCTATCATTTATTAAATGATTAGGGTTTGGTATTTAATCTTTAGTCCAGTTCTTTGTCTTCTTTGTGCACTGATTTTTGCACTGCGATTTTATTCATTCTAGTGACATTTATAGATCATTAAATCATTTAGGAACATTTCTACAGGTCTGGGGAGACTGTTCTGTGGAGAAGAACACTTGGTAAATAAGTATGAGAACTTTAGTTCCAATCCAGAGAATCCACATAAAAAGCCAGGCTTAGTTACATGTACCTGAATCCCCAGCACTTGTGACACAATGAACACTGGGGTTTGCTAGCTGCAGGCCTGGCTCCAGTTTCAGTGAGAGACCCTATCTTTAAAAAAGAAGGTGAAGGCTGGGCATGGTGGCACACGCCTTTAATCCCAGCACTTGGAAGGCAGAGGCAGGCAGATGCCTGTTAGTTGGAGCCCAACCTGGTCTACAAAATGAGTTCCAGGCCAGCTGGGGCTACAGGGAGACCCCATAAAAAATAAATAAATAAATAAGTGAAGAGTGAAGAGCAGGTCACTCAGTGTCCTTCTCTGGCTTCTGCAAGCATTTTCACGTGTGCACATCCAGGACACACACAGAGGCACACACACACTTTACACACACATGCATACACATACACACATAAAACTTAATTTAAAAAAATCATTAATCATAAATGTTGCTAAGATTTTGCTTACATTATCACGTTACAAACTCCAAATTCATTTTAATGTTTTATTCTCAAATAATCATATAACTTTGATGTTTTAAAATTAATTTTATATTAAATTATGTCTATTCATATGTGTATACTGATCTACCTCTATTCAGGTACCCGCAGAGGCCAGAAACAGATGTCAGATCCCCTGGACCTCAAGTTACAGACAGTTGTGCATCACCAGATGTAGGTGCTGTGAACTGAAGTGGGGTTGTTTGGAAGAACAGCAAGTGCTCTTAACTAGTTAGCCATCACTCCAGCCCCAGCTTTTTTCTTTTTAATATGTCAACAAGGAAATATTTTTACTCAAAGAATTTTTAAAAATTATTTATTTAATAACCACATGATTAGAAGAATCATTTCATGACAGCATTAACATATTCAATAACAATTTCCAGAGCAAAGATGCATCTCTGAACATTGGCTGTAAATTTTTAGGTTCACAGTTGAATTAATACAGTTATACAATATTGAACTCAGTATAAACCGTATAAGACATAAAAATGACTGAGGTTTAAACCTTTAAATAAGATCTCCATTTCATTTAAAAATATACTGTTCCATACAGAAAAATGCATTTTAATGCTACGAACATTTAAATGTTTGCACAGGCGTCTCTAATCTCTATGTATCTGATTATTACTAGTCATAGTCGGTTACTTTCTGAGAGCCTTGGAACCTGAGCATGGATATAAAATCATCAGGCAGATTTCAATAGTAATGTTTTTCACCTCTACTAATTAACATGAAGCAGATTTTCATGTTTCTTCCTCAAATATAACTCATTTTTTTATTTGTCCATTTTTTTGTGAGCATTTCATACAGAACATCCCAAACAATCTTATTCATCCGTATACCCACATCCCAAATGGCACCCTCCCATAGCCCAGGCCCCCATTGTAACCCATATACTTTGTCATCCCTATTACTGTCCACTGTGTTGTCGGCACCCCCAGCCATTCCCCAGTGTCTGTCCATCTTCTGAATCTGGTCAGCCTATGTAGAGTTCCTTGTTTTAGGAAGATCAGCTGTTTCTTATCTAGCAGCAATCAATTGCCAATATTCCTTCAGATAAGATTGGGGTCTGCTGTTCATTTTCCGTTCTATGCTGGGTTACTGTCTGGGACTCTCTTGGGCAACCCTGGCCAAGAACTCAAAGGAAAGTATCTCTGGTTTGGCATTGCTTATTGTTATGTAACTGTTAGTTATACACATGGACTCTTAAAGAATTATATTGATGCCTTTAGTCTTTGGTTATACTTTCCTTTAGGGTATTTAAGACCACATATTTGGCCCAGATAAACTAATTTACTTTTAATCTTAAGGTCATTTGAGGATCTGTTCCCCAGGGTCACATGGGCTTGAGAGGAACCCCTGGCTACATTCTTTTACCAGTTCCATCTATGTGAAGGTAAGTCAAAGGTCCTGCTCAACTATGGCTGGCTTCACTTGGAAGCATGGAGGAAATGTTTCCTCTATGTTGACCCTCCTCTTTGTAGACTGGACATTGGTTCAACTCCATCTGGTGGGGTCTCCATGGCTCTCTTGATCAACAGAACAGGTGACTCACCACAGTTATAGGATATTTTTTGAGATGCAAATAGTCCCCTGGAGCTTAGTTGACCTTGGAGGGCAAGGAGCAAAAAACTGTCGTTTATGTCCCACTGACCAAAATAGTATAGGCTTCAAAGTATGGCTGTTAAACATCCAAGAAGGTTAGTTCCACAAGACTGGTACTTTTAATTACCATGTGCTATGTAGATAAATCTTGGGCAAAGACCAAACATTCTCAAATAAACCTTGCCTAGATATATATTCCTTGAGCTAGGTGTATATATAATTTGTCAATAGGCTGTTTGATTAATATGATTCCCTCTGGTTATTTTTTTTAACTAACTAGGCATTATTTATCTCTTGTATTGTCTATCCCTTCCACCATGGTTTCTCCATTTAAAGTAACCCCCATTTTTCCCATTTCTCTCTTAATAATACCATTCTCCTATGGTCCCACCTCTGTTGAGCTTCTTCTTTCCCTTTATCCCCAAACTACCTTGTATAACCCTCCCTCACCCCTTCTTAAAATAACCCCACTTTTATCCATATATCCTATATTAATGCCTATTTCCTACTGTTCTTCCCTTCCAGATTCTTTCTTTTCCTTTACCTCCTTGGTCACTTTTCATTATCCTTGTTCATGCAGTTATGTCTGGAAACATACTCACTTATAAGGATTTGGTGCTAGGATCCACATATGAGGGAGAATATACCTCATTTGTTTTTCTGGGTCTGTGTTACTTCACTTAGTATAACAGTTTCTTTATCCATCCATTTACCTATGAATTTCATTATTTCATTTTTTTTTACTGCTGAATAGAACTTCATTGTGTAAATATACCACATTTTTGTTAACCGTCAGTTGAGGGACATTTAGGTTGCTTCCATCTCTTAGCTATTGTGAAAAGAGCAGCAAAAAACAAGGATGTACAAGTGTCTCTGCAATAGGATAAGTTCTTTGGGTATATGACAATGAGCAGTATTACTGAGTCAAATAGTAGGTTCATTTGCAGTTTTTTATCTTATTTATTATTTTTATTTTAGGTGTACGAGTGTATTTTATTTTAGGTGTATGACAGAAGAGGCTGTTGGATCCCCTGGAACTGGAGTTACGGACATTTATTAGCTGCCATGTGGGTGCTGGGATTCAAACCTGGTTCTTCTGCAACAATGGTCAGTGTTCTTAAATGCTGAGCCATCTCTTCAGCCTCCTCATTGTAGTTTTTTTTAGGAGTTCTCCACACTGCTTTCCATAGGGGTTGAACAAGTTTGCAATCCCACCACCAGTGGATGAGCATTCCCCTTTCACCACATCCACTCCAACATTTGATATCACTTGTTCTCTTGATCTTAGCCAGTCTGACTGGGGTTAAAATGAAATCTTAAAGTGGTTTTATTTGCATTTCCCTAATTACTAACAATGTTGAACACGTTTTAAGTATTTCTATTTCTTCTTTTGAGAACTCTCTGTCCAGCTCTTTAGCCCATTTTTAACTGTGTTACCCCCTTTCTTGATTCTTTGTTGTTTGAGTTCGTTATATATTCTGGATGTTAAACCTCTGTCAGATGTATTGCTGGTGAAGATTTTCTCCCACTCTGTGGGTTTTCTCTTCACTTCCTTGGTTGCTTCTTTTGATGTACAGAAGCTGTTTAGTTTAATGAGGTCCCATTTGTTGATTCTTGACCTTGTTTCTTGAGCAATTGATGTCTGGTTTAGAAAATCCTTTCCTACACCTATATCTTGTAGGTTATTGCCCATGATTTATTCTAACAGTTTCAGAGTTTCAGGCTTCATATTGAGGCCTTTGAACCATTTGGAGTTGACTTTTGTGCAAGTTGAAAGATAGGGGTTTAGTTTCATTCTTCTACAGGTGGAGATCCAGTTTTGCCACACCATTTGCTGAATATATTTTTCCTCCAGTGAATGTTCTTGACACCTTTGTCAACTATCAGGTGGCTGAAATTGGATGTATTCATATTTGGGTCTTCAATTTTGTTGCATTGATCTATGGGTCTATATTTAATCTGGTATAGTAATCCCCCCGGTATTGCTCTTAGTGCTCAGGGTTGTTTTGACTATCCAAGTTCCTTTGTGCTTCCAAATGAATCTTAGGATGGTTATTTTTTTACAATTCTGTGAAGAATATCATGGGGATTTTGATTGGCATTGCATTGAAGCTATGAATGGCTTTTGGTAGGATGGTCATTTTCACAATATTAATTCTACCAATCAATGAGCATGGGAAGTTCATTCCATCTTCTGATATCTTCCTCAATCTCTTTCTTTAAAGATTTAAAATTTTCATTGTAGAGATCTTTAATGTCTAGGTCAGGTTTATTCTGAGACAATTTCTTTTATTTCTCTGCAGCTATTGTGAAGGGGAGTGTTTCCACGTACTCTTTCTCTGGTTGCTTGTTATTGGTTATTGGTAGCCTTTTTGGCTCCAGATGTTTGTAGATTAATTTTGTAA
>NW_008340588.1:1818249-1840773 GCF_000622305.1 Nannospalax galili
CTAAATGCTTGTTGAATTCTGCCAAAGACTTTCTCTGCATCTATTGAGATGACCATGTGGTTCTTGTCTTTGAGTCCACTTATATGATTTATGATGTTTATTGACTTACATATTTTGAACCATCCCTGCATCTGTGGAATAAAGCTGACTTGATCATGGTGGATGATCTTTTTGATGTGTGTTTATATGTAGCTTACAAATATTTTGTTGAGAATTTTTGCATCTATGTTTGTTAAGGATATGGGTCTACAGTTTTCTTTTTTTGTTTGTATCTTTGCCTGGCTTTGGTATTAGATTGATGCTGGCTTCATAGAAGGAATTTGGAAGTTCTCCCTCCTTTTCTATCTTTTTGAATAAATTAAGTAGTATTGTGTATACATCTTCTGTAAATGTCTGATAGAATTCTGCTGTAAATCCATCTGATCTTGGGCTTTTTTTAGTTGGGAGGTTTTGTATTACGGTTACAATTTCCTTATGTGTTATGGGTCTGTTTAAGCTGTTAATCTCTTCTTGGTTTAGTTTTGGTGGTTCCCATGCTTTTAGATACCTGTCCATTTCTTTTAGGTTTTCAAATTTAGTAGGATATAGGTTCTTAAGGTATTACCTTATAATGTTCTGTATCTTTTTGGTGTCTATTGTGGTATTTCCACTTACATCTCTGATTTTTGTTGATTCGGAGGTGCTTTCTTTCTTTTGGTTAACTGGGATAGCGGTCTGTCAATCTTGTTTATCTTTTCAAAGAACCAGCTCTTGGATTCATTGCTTCTTTGTATTGTTTTCCTTGTTTCTATTTCATCAATTTATGCTCTCATTTTTGTTATTCTTGTGTGCTGGGTTTAGGTTTAATTTATTGTTGCTTTTCTAGTGTCTTGAGTTGCAATGTTGTCATTTATTTGTGTTCTTTATGATTTTTTTAATGTAGGCACTTAGAGCTATAAACGTCCCTCTAAGGACTACTCTCAACATGTCCCAGAGGTTTTATTGTGTTGTATGGTTCTTTTCATTTAGTTCCAGGAATACTTTTATTTCTTTCTTAATTTTTCCTTTGACCTGTTCATCATTCAGGAATGTGTTGTTTAATTTCCATGTATTCATGTAGTTACTAGGGTTTCTTCCAGTGCTGATTTTAAGCTTTAGTGCACTGTGGTATGATAGAATGCACGGAATTATTTCTATCTTTTAATACTTTTTGAGGTTTGTTTTGTACCCCAGTAAATTTTTGAGGTTTGTTTTATGCCCCAGTTGATTTTGGAGAAAGTTCCATGGGGTACTGAAAATAAAGTAAATTCTTTGTTGCTTGGGTGGAATATTCAGTAGATGTCTGTTAGGCCCATTTGATATATGGTATTATTTAATTCAGATCACTCTGTTAATTCTTTGTCCTGTTGACCTATCTAATGGAGACAATGTGGTATTGAAGTCCCCTCCTATTAATGAGTTGGGATTAATCTGGGTCTTAAAGTCCTGTAGTACTGTTTTTATGAAGTTGGGTGCACCAGAGTTTGGTGAATATGTGTTCATGATTGTAATAATTTCCTGGTCACTTGTTCCTTTGATCAGAATGAAGTGGCCCTCTTTATCTCTTCTTATTAGTTTTAGTTTAATGCCTATTTTTTCAGATATTAGAATTGCAACACCTGATTTTTCTTAGTACCATTTACTTGGTATATTTTTTACATCCTTTTACCTTAAGGTAGTGCCTGTCCTTGAAAGTAAGATGAGTTTCTTGCAGACAACAAAAAGATGGGTTGTTTCTTAATGCATTCAACTAATCTGTGTCTTTTGACTTGGGAGTTCAGTCTATTGATATTTAAAGCAATTAATGAAAGATGTGAATTGATTCCTGTTATTTTTATTTCTGTTCACATTCTTGGTGTAGCTGTGCATTTCCATAGTTATACGTTCATTAAGTTTCTTTCCATATCCCCTTGGGTATAGTCTTTCCTTTCTTCAGCTGTTTGTATTGCTTCAAGAACTCTCTGAAGGGCTGGTTTTGTGGACATGGATTCTTTCAGTCTATTTATGTCATGGAAGATTTTTCTTTCCCCTTTGATATTTGGATATTTTGGCTGGATAAAGTAATCTGGGTTGGCATCTGTGGTCATTTAGAACTGGGAATACTTTGGTCCTGGCTCTTCTGGCTTTCATAGTTTTCACTGAAAAGTCAGGTACAATTCTGATGGGTTTCCGTTTATATGTGACTTGTTTTTCTTTTGCAGTTCTCAGTATTCTTCCTTTGCTCTGTATATTTGCTGTTTTTACTATGATGTGCTGTGGAGAGTTTCTTTTTTGGTCCTGTGTATTTGGTATTCTATATGCTGCTTTTATTTGTATGGGGACGTCTTTCTTCAATTTTGGGAAATTTTCTTCTACAGTCCTGTTAAAAGTCTGTATCATTATCTTGAGATTCTTCTCTTTCATATATGTCTATTATTTGTAAGTTTGTTCTTTTTATAGTGTTACACAATTCCTGCATATTCCATTCTTGTGTTTTCATAAATTTTTCATAATCTTTGCTTGAGTGGTCAAATTTATCTGCTTTCTCTTCAAGTCTAGATATTCTGTTTTCCATTTCATTCATGCTATTGGTGAGGCTTTCTCCTGTCGTTTCTAATTGGCTTACTAAGTGTTTCATTTCCTTCTTCATTTCAGTCTGAATATTCTTCAATATTTCTAACTCTTTTCTGAATTCATTCAGAAGTTTATCCCTATCTTCCTTCAGTTCTTTGATTTCTATTTCTTTGTGTGTTCTTTAAATTCACTGAATTCTTTTATTATGTTTATAATTGTTCTTTTGAGTTCCATGTCCTGTGTTATCTCTAGGGGGTTCTCATTGTACTCCTCTAGAGGACTGTTGATGCTTGGTGGGCATATATTATTTTGGTTTTCCTTGTTATTATTTTTTTTCTCTGTGACTTTGACATGTGGATTTCTTTTGTATTTTCTGATTCTTGTGTGAGACTCACACCTTCCTTTGCTGAGTTTAGGTCTGCTTCTTTTTGTAAACTTTATGTGCCTTTGTGATTTACTTGTTGGGCATGAAACGCTGGATGGTCTAGGCTTCAGATTCTCTCCTTTGATTTTATATTTGATTGGCCAGATTGCTTTTGTCTTCAGAAATTCCCACAGAGGCCCAAGTCTAATGAAGATCAGATGCTCTTAGGCTTTCTCCTAAGGTCTGGATCCCTCCAGGAAAGATGCTGGCCTCAGGAATTTGAGAGCTGGGCTGGGCTGGCCTGGAAGCAGCGCCCAAGAAACATACTGGCTCCAGGAAGCTGGAGGCTGTTCTGCCCAGGATGCAAAGGGAGGTGGGGACAAGAAGAGGCTGGCAGGCTCCTGGGAACTAGAGGGAGGAATTGTGTTGGTCTGAATGCAAAGGATCAGGAATCAGTGGGGAGTTTGGGTCAAGAGGTCAGTACAGAGGTCTGGGGTGCCAGACAAGAAATATGCCAGCCCCCCTGCTAGGAAGGGAGATGGGCTGGGGAGCTGGGAGAGTGAATCAGGCTGGAGGAGTCAAGGCACAGTGGGTGCAGCCAAACTTACCCAGGAAAGCTGCTGGCTCCAGGAAGCTGTGGGGCTGGACTGCCCAGAGATCTCAAAGAAATTTTTAAAGGATATTATATCACTTTTAAAAAACGTGAAATGTAGCTTCAATCTGTTTTTCATTAGTTTTTATTGAATTTTTGTGTATTTCATATAGAACATCTCAAACAATCTTAATCATCTCTATACCACCATCCTCACTGGCACCCTCTCATAGCCTGGAACCCATCCCTATTAGACCCACTGTGTCAAGTCAGCATCCCCAGATGTTCCCCAGTGCAAGTCCATCCACTGAGGCCTAGTCAGCCTATCTAGAGTTCCTTGTTTTAGGAAGATCAGCTCTTCTTACCTAGCAGCAGTCAATGGCCAATATTTCTTCAGATAAGATTGGGATCTGCTGTTCATGTTCCCAGGTCTATGTTTGGTTTGTCTGCCTGTGTTTGCATAGGACTTTTGTATGCTGACACCTTTGCCATAGAATCATATGAGCGAGTTCCTAGGAACTTCTAGGACTCTGTTTCCATATGGTCGTGTGCCTCCTCCCTGGCTCTTACAATCTTTCTTCTCCCCTCTTCTGCTATGGTCTCTGAGCCTTGGGTGAGTGAAGTTTAATAAAGGGATTCTGTCCAAGAACCAGCATTCAGTAGACTCTTAATCTCTATGCTTTGGACATTTGTGATCTTTTGTGTTCCTGG
The DNA here is from genome assembly GCF_000622305.1 of Nannospalax galili. NCBI lineage: Eukaryota > Metazoa > Chordata > Mammalia > Rodentia > Spalacidae > Nannospalax > Nannospalax galili. Next base: position 1,822,488 of record NW_008340588.1, read on the forward strand.
CCCTCTGCTGCATGAAGGAGCTTCATTAATGAGAATTGAGAGATTCATTTGTGTCTTCTTTTTTACCCCTGTTCAATGTTCCATGAGCCTTAGGTGTAGAGGTTGCATTGTGGATGTGTCACTTAGGCCTGGGCAGTTCATAGACAATGTCTGTGTGTGAACAATTGTGGTTTTTGGTAATAGTCTCTGACTGGTGCAAAACTATCTTCTTTGATGAGTGCTCACTGGGATATTTGCCTATAAATATAAGGTTACATATTTTGTATGTAGTAAGAAATCACATTAGTCTAGGGATGTGACAGTTTTGGGGTTCTCTCTAAGATCTAGGACCACTTCAGACATGTGTATTTGATTATGTTTACAGTAAAACACTTGAGTTTCCTCCCACTGAATGGGTTGTCAAATTAGAAAGCTGTTGATTGCCCCCAAGATAAAAGTGCCACTACTGTACCAATGTCATATGCTGTGCTGGCCATTGACGTGGTTATTTGGCCTTGAAGCTGGTGTTGGATCATCGATTGATGTTTTTCCTTGGTACCTTCATAGCACTCTCCAAAGCTATGAGAGCTAGCTTTTGGAGGAAGTGGTTTCAGGTCAGTTGCTCCAAATCCTGCATCTGAAGAATGTTCTGTCTTCAGCAGTAGGGTCTTACTTCCAAGTTCTGGGAGGCCAGAAAGGGCTGTAGCAATAGCCTGAGCAATTTTGGGAGTCTCTTAGACCACCCTGGGCAACACTCATGGAAGGTTTCTCCTGTCTGGCATGTTGTTATGTATGTAGCCTTTAGCTATACACATGGACTCATGTAGAGATAATATATGTGTAATTTGCCATTAGGATGTTGGACTAATATGATTCCCTCTGTTTTTTCAAAACTAAATAGGCATTGTTTATCTCTCCTCTCTCTCTCACTGTCTAACCCTTCTGCCTTGGTTTCCCCATTTAAAGTGTTCCCATTCTCCCCATTTCTCCCTTGGTAATACCAGTCTCCTATGATCCCACGTTTCTTAAGCTCCTTCTTTCCCTTTATGCCCAAGGATTTTTGTATAGCCTTGCCTCATCCCTCCCATTTAAATAACTCCATTTTCATCCATTTCTCCCTTAATAACACCTATTTCTTACTGTTCTCTTTCAGGTTCTTTCTTTCCCTTTACCTCTCTGGTTCCTTTTCATTATTCTGGTTCCTGCAGTTATGTCTGGATACACTCTCACTTATAAGGATTTGGCACTAGGAGGGAGAACATATATTGTTTGTTTTTCTGAGTCTGTATTACTTCACTTAGTATAACAGTTTCTTGATCCTGCAAATTACATGATTTTGTCTTTCTTTTCCACTGAGTAGAACTCCATTGTGTAAATGTGCCACATTTTCATTATCCACTCACCAGTTGAGGACACTTAGACTGCTTCTATATCTTAGTTATTGTGAAAAGAGCAGCAACAAACATGAATGTACAAGTGTCTCTACAATAGGATGGGTCCTTTGGGTTTATGCCAAGGAGTGTATAACTGGGGCAAATGGAAAGTCCATTTTTAATTTTTAAGGGTTCTTCACACTGCTTTCCATAGGGGTTGCACAAGTTTGCAATCCCACCAGCAGTGGATGAATGTTCCCCTTTCCCCACATCCTCTTTAACATTTGGTAACATGGTACTGGCACAAAAGTAGGCCTGTAGATCAATGGAACAATACGAGAATATGGAATTTCAGCCACCTGATATTTCACAAAGAGGTGAAGAACAATCACTGGAGGAAAGACAGCATCTTCAGCAAATGGTGCTGGCAAAACTGGATCTTCACCTATAGAAGAATGAAACTAAACCTTTTCACCTTGCATAAAAGTCAACTCCAAATGCATGAAAGACCTCAATGCGAAACCTGACACTCTGAAACTGTTAGAAGAAAACATTGGCAATAACCTACAAGATATAGGTGTGGGAAAACTGGATATAAATTGCTCAGAAATTAAGGTCAAGAATCAATGAGTGGGACCTCATTAAACTAGAAAACTTCTGTACATTAAAAAAAAGCAACCAAGGAAGTGAAGAGAAAACCCACAGAGTGAGAGAAAATCATCAATAACACATCTGACATACATTTAACATCTACAATATATAAAGAACCCAATAAACAAAGAATCAAGAAAACAGGTAACCCAATTAAAAGATGGGCCATAGAACCGAACAGAAAGTTCTCAAAAGAAGTAATGAAGATGACTAAGAAGCATTTTAAAAGGTGTCCAACTTCATTAGTAATTGGGGAAATGCAAATTAAAACCACTTTAAGATTTCATTTTACCCCAGTAATGCTAGCTAATATGAAGTTTAAGTCTATTTTTAAAAGTGCTATTTATGCCGGGCGTGGTGGCACATGCCTTTAATCCCAGCACTTGGGAGGCAGAGGCAAGTGGATCTCTGTGAGTTCAAGGCCAGCCTGATCTAAATAATGAGTTTCAGGACAGCTGGGGCTACAGGGAAGCCCCGCCTCAAAAAAGACCAAAAAAAAAAAAAAAAGTGCTGTTTATTCAGTTTACTACTTTACTACCATTGATATGCTAATGTTTACTACTATGTAACTTGCAAAATAATGTTGACTGCTCTTTTAAAAATTTTATTAATTATTTTTATTTTATGTGTATGTTTGTATTACCTGCATGTAGGTAAGTGTACCCGTGTTGTACAATGCCCGTGGAGGTCAGAAGAGGCTGTCGGATCCCCTGGGGCTGGAGTTATGGACAGTTGTTAGATGCCATGTGGGGGCTTGGATTTGAACCCAGGTCTTCTGCAAGAACATCCAATGTTCTTAGATGCTGAGCCATCTTTCCAGCCCCTTGATTGCTTTTTGTTAGGACAAAAACCATAAAATTTCTGAATCAGGTTAAAATATAGGCCAGACACTAGTAATGCAATTATAATTGGTTTTTTTTTCTAGCATACAGAACAACCAGTGTTGAGACCTGTTTGCATGTCATACTTTTATCACTTCTTTGAACATATTATTTAGAGTGACACAAATATCAGTATTGTCATAGCTTCTGAAGAAATGCCCTCCTTTGTAAGATGGCTTTGGAATCCCTTGAGTGGAATATGTATAATAAAGAACTGTCTTTTGTTTTTCCCCTTGAATAATAAATTTTGTTTTATTTTCCACATTCCTCATGTCATGAAGCTAGTTTATCTCTGTACAGATTAGTTTTGTGAAAGCTCTGGATAGAGGAGAACAAAAATGAAATTGTGTGACATACTCAGTAGTGTCTCTCTCTTTCTCTCTCTCTCTCTCTCTCTCTCTCTCTCTCTCTCTCTCTCTCTTCCCCCCATTTTGGTAATAAATAGTTGAAGTTATTATGTTACATATCCAAAGATGGGAAATGAGTGATTGATGGTCAAAAAAGATGGGGATATTTTTCCATTTTGTGTAAAGAAAATAATTTGTTACATTTTAGTTCCATATATTACCAACATCTCCACCCTTTGATTTTCTTCATGATGACATATTAGGTTATGTAAAACCATTTATCAGAAGCTATTTGAAGATTTTCAAGGTTCAAGGATCTTGGTCTTTGTATTTTGAATCTTTAGTATCTGGACAATTTCTGTTGAGTAGTTTTGTGTGCAATGGTAGAAACGCCTCTATCTGTGTTGTTCAGCATCATAACTGTTAGCATGTGTGGCCATCACATGCTTTACCTGTCTAGTGCATGTGAGAAACTGATTTTATATGTTCTTTTATTTTCATAAACTTAAATTTAAGTACACTCGTCTGATAAGGGACCAAAGATTGTGATAGAAATTCTCTACTTCAGATACTTGATATAGTAATATCCTCTCATTCTTTTCATGTGTGACATGATCAGTGAGAGTCACCAAAAAGGAACTCTGTAATTTTCATCTACGTTTGTAAGAACTGATATTCAGGTGTTTATACTTTCCTTTATCTCATTCCTTATCACTGAAAAGAATAAACAGGGCCAACTAATTGGCTAAGTGGGTAAAGGAACTTACTCCTAAGCCTGACATCCAGAGTTCCATCCCTGAGAATCACAAGGTAGAAGAAAACTGACTCCCACATGTTGTTCTCTGACTTCTCTATACATGCCATGGCCACATACGTCCCCCAACCCACACAAATCAGTAAATGCAATACAAATTTTTTTAAACTTATAAAGAGACAAGACATATGAATGTACATGTCTAATTTTTTTCTGAAAAATGTTTGCTTAGTCCAATTAATGTTTGATCATAGTATTTATCTACTTAAAAATAATCATAAAGCATTGGCTTACTCATGAACCAGAATCTTATAGAATAAGCAAAACTTATGACTTGTAGAATTACATTTTGTCAGTGCATTTTGTTTGTATGTGTTAACTGATTCCTATTTTATAGCACCAAAATTTGAACCTGAGGGTCTTATTAGCTAAAAGAAACTCTCTTATAATCTGAAACTAAATAATGAACATATTTAATGAAAGTCAAAATTTTTTCTTCATATTATAAGGTTAATTATAAGTCAGATTCACTTTTCACTTTTTTCTTAATAATATAAACTCATTTTACATTGACATAAATTTCTGAATTTTAAATAGGAATACATATACTTGCTGGCTAATAAAACTTTTTACAATATTTTAGTAAATATAATATTTTTAAAACACTTTTTAAAAATTTATTTAAAGCCAGGTGTGTTAGCACATGCCTTTAATCCCAGCACTTGGGAGGCAGGGGCATGTGGATCTCTGTGAGTTCAAGGCCAGCCTGGTCTACATAGTGAGTTCTAGGACAGCTGGTGTTACAGGGAGACCCTGTCTCAAAAAGACTAAAAAAAAATTATTTAAAAACCAAATTGAATAGAAGAAGCATTTCATCATAGCTTTAACATATTCAATAACAATTTTCAGAGCAAAGATACATCTCTTTCAAAGGTGGCTGAAAATATTTTTAGGAAAGTTGAATTAATACAGTTATACAATATTGAACTCAGTATAAACCCATAAGACACAAAATTGAATGAGTTTTTAACTTTTAAAAAAGATGTCCATTTCATTTTAAAATATGCTGTTTGTTACAGAAAGACTCATTTTTAATGCTACTAATACTTAGATATTTGCACATATGTCTCTAATCTCTATGTATCTGATTGTTCCTAGTCACAGTCAGTTACACTTGGATCCTTAGGACCTGAGTATGGATATGAAGTAATCAGGCAGATTTCAGTGGTAATATTTATCACCTGTACTAATTAATGTGAAGTAAATTTTTATGCTTCCTCTTCAAATATAACTCATTTTTTATTTTTTGATTTTTTTTTTGGTGTGTATATTTGACAGAACATCCCAAACAATCTTATTCATCTATATACCCACTTCCCAAAAGGCACCCTCCCATAGCCCACCCCTGCTAGAGTCCATATACTCTGTCATCCCTGTTACTGTCCACTGTGTTGTCAGCAACCCCAGCCATTCCCTAGTACTTGTCCATCCGCTGAATCTAGTGAGCCTAGAGATCCCTGTTTTAGGAAGATCAGCTGTTCCTCATCTAGCTGCAATCAATTGTTAATATTCCTTTAGATAAGATTGGGGTCTGCTGTTCATTTTCCCAGCTGTTTTCTGGGTTACTGTTTGGGAGCCTCTTGGGCCACCCTGGCCAACAACTCAAAGGAAGGTATCTCCTGCCTGGTCTTCTTTCTTGTTATGTAGCCTTTAGCTATACATACGGACTCTTAAAAACATTTATTGACCCCTTTAATTTTTGGTTATACTTTCCTCTTGGGTGTTTAAGACCCTACAGTTGGCCCAGATAAACCAATTTATTTTTACTCTTAAGGCCATATGAGGATCTGTTCCTCAGAGATCACATGGGCTTGGGAAGAGCTCCTGACTCCTTTCTTTTATCAGTTCCATCTGTGTGAAGATAAGTCCAATGTCCTCCTCAACCATGGCTGGCTTCACTTGGAAGCATGGAAGAAATGTTTCCTCTGTGTTGATCCTTCTCTTTGTAAACTGGACACTGGTTCAAGTCCATTTGGTGAGGTATCTATGGCTTCCTTGATCAAGAGGACAAGTGACTCACCACAATTATAGGACATTTTAAGAGATGGTTAGTCCCTGGAACTTAGTCGACCTAGGAAGGCAAGGAGCAGAAACTGGCCTTTATGTCCCTCTGACCGACTTGGTATAGGTCTCAAAGTAAGGCTGTTACACATTCAAGAAGGTTAGTTCCACCAGTCTGGTACTTCTAATTGCCATGTGGCATGTAGATAAAGTTTGGGCAAAGACCAAACATTCTCAAATAAACCTTGCCTAGGCAGATATTAAATTCCTTGATCTAGTTGTATGTGTAATTTGTCAGTAGGTTGTTGGACTAATATGGTTCCCTCTTGTTTTTTAAAACTAGCTATGCATTATTTATCTCTAACAATGTCTAACTCTTCCACCATGGTTTCCCCATTTAAGGTGCCCCCATTTTTCCCATTTATCCCTTAATAATATCCTTCTCCTATGGTCCCACATCTCTTGAGCGCCTTCTTTCCCTTTATCGCCTAGGTTCCTTGTATAACCTTCCCTCCCTCCTCCCCTTAACCCCATTTTTATCCACATCTCCCTTATTAACACCTGTTTTCTGCTGTTAAAACACTTTTTAAAATTTTTATTTAAATGTATGTTTGTGTGTGTGCTTGAATGGGGGCTATTAATGGAGCACATGTGGAAGTTAATGTACAACTTCTCAGAGTTGGTTCTCCTCTTCCACCAGGTGGGTTCCAGAGAGTGAACTTTAACTGTCAGGCTTGGTGACGAGGACCATTATCCAATGAGCCACCCGACCTTGCCAGTATTTTTTTTTTTTTAATTTAACAAACTCTGGGGAAAATAGTTTTCTCTTATATATGTAAAAGCATACTTTTCTTAGCCTTAATTTTCGTGTTCTTTTTATAATATTATGTTTTTGCAAACTATACTGTGTAAATGATAGTAAAAAGAAATTCAAAGTCACATGAACAATCTTCTTCATGTTTACAAAGATAAATCAAATTACAATGTGCATCGGTAAAACTGGATAATAACTGTTAGACTGAAAATTTGAATTTAATGTGAATAAAGCTATGTGTCAATAGAAAAATAAATTTCATCTATGGTCTTTTCTTCCTAGGAAGTGCCTTTGGTCAATACTATCGGATGCCTCCAGGTTACAGCATTATCAAAAGAAGAATTGTTTTCTGGTAGGCAGATTGGGGAGAGAAACATGACCCATCTTCTCCTCATCTTCTCATTTTCCCTACACTTGTCTGATTGTAGTGTGCTTTCTTCTCTCTGAATTCCTTTATTCTTAAGCATTTTTCTCTGTACAACATCTCCTGATGGACAAATTATGTTATTTACAGTACTCAGTAGTACAATAGTTTTAGATTGCTTTTATAACAAATTATTGTAAGCACCTTAAAATAAATGTTATTTTTTCAGTTTTGAGATCCTGGTTTGACTTGGTTCTTTTTTCTCTCCTAGATTTCTAAAGACAAATATTATTTTGTGACCTGGGAGGAACCTACCTCTAAATTAGTTAGGTCTTTTGTAAATCCAGTTCTTTGTAGATGTAAGATTAACATTTATGTTTCTTTGTTGGCTTTTTGACAAGGATAAATTTTGTGCCCAGAGGTGCTCAACTAATTTTCCACGTGGTTTCCCTATCAGACGTGGCATTCTTTCTTATGTTTCAGGTTTGCTAGCTCTTGTACTCTACCTGGAGAACTTATTCTGTGTCTATAAACTTAGGATATTATACTGGACATATATCGGCAATTTAAAAGAAGCTATTTTATGTGTTTTTTTACTTGCCTTATTGTTATACTAAACACCATGGTGAAAGCAATTTTTAAAAAGTTTATTTTGGATCACCACTCCAGGATATGGTCCACCATGGCAGAGAATGTTTTGTAGCAGGAGCTCCAGTTAGCTAGCTGATCACATTGCATTGCATCTGCAGTCAGCAAATGGAGGGAGGAGAATCCTGCTATTCAGCTCATTTTCTCCTTTTCGTTCATTTCAGGACCCCAGTTCATGGGATGGTGCAGACCCATGGGTAAAGTAGGTTTTCCCAACTCTGTTAACGTAATGTGGATAACCTTTCACAGGTGTGTTCAGACAATTCTAAGCACAAGCGACTGTGAAGATTGCAGCCCTAAGTAACAACCCTCAGGTAATTTCTAAAATTCAAATTGACAATATTAATTATCACTATGTATAGTATTAATTGCACTTGAAATCTCTTTTGAATGTAATACAGATACTTACAGGTTCTGAAAACTAAGGTGTAGACATATTTGGAGGGCCGTTTTCTATCTACAAGTCTCCTCAGGCACTTTCAGCAACATTCCCTTAGCCTGAACTCCATAGCAATGAGGGTAATCTTGGCCTTCTTATACTGGAGGGAATCTATGCATGGTGTGTAAACATGGCCTAGTACACATGATTGAAGAGGTCATAGACCCTAGAGAAGAATCTACTATTGTCATTTTCCTAGACCAACAAAATTTGTTACTATATTCTAAAAATATCCTTATTTATATTCACCGACAAGTGTACTCTCATCACTCATCAAAGAAGTTTCTTCTTGCAACAGATGGAGACTATTATGAAGTTCCACAACTGATCAAATGCAGAGCGTATGTGCGTGTGAAGTGCCAAGCCCTTAGTAGCAACCCCTGCACCTAAGGCTCAGGGAACATGGCAGAAGAGGGAGTGAAAGTACTGTAAGAGCCCAAGGGACAAGACACCTAATGCTAGCTAATGCATTCTATATGTGATAGAGAAACTGCATACATGAAATCTGCACGATATGTAGCCTAACACATCTGTATGACAAAATCAACCAACATGTCAATTTGGATGGGGAAAATTCCACAGGGTCCCCTTTCAAGATGAAGAGTGACAGGCATTCAATGGATATTGAAGGAAGGAGTATCCATTTTCTCTAGGAACTAACTTCCTGAAAAGCTACATAGTCTCAAGTGGGAAGCCCTAGACAGAGATACACAGGAGTACCACTAAATGGACCTAGTGTATTATCTATATCCATATATTATAAATACATGTTTGCATGTGTAACAGCAACAAAGGAGAGGACAAGATATTGTGAGAGAGAAGATATTGTTGGGAGGAGGAAGGGGAACTGGGAGGGATGAAAATATCATAATATCCATGGATGAAATTTTCAAAAAAAACATTAAAAAGATAATTCATTTAACTCTAAATTTTCTGAGAAATTATGGGGAAATAATCTTCCTGCATGACACCTCACCTCTACCTCCACACAGACTACAACATTTCCATTACAATTGTATTTGTTATGAAATTCTTTAGAAATAAAAACAAACAACCTCAGCAAAACAAGATCCCCCCCAAATCCTCCTATACTTTCTCAAAGTGTTATGTAGTGTCTACATATAATTAATGCAAAATCTAATTTATAACAATATATATGGGCAACAATTTAGAATATTGAATTTCGTTAAACTACATTTTAGAAAAATCTAAGGAAAGAAATCACAGAAGAAATGACATCTGTGAAAATATGCTTTGTAATAAGAACTTTAGTTCATATGTTTACTTCACCTGCATTTCATTGTGCCGCTCTCTGCTCTGTTGTCTCTGAGTGTTTCTTCTTCTTCATTGTGGAGAAAGGTAAGACTCAGAGAAGTTTCACTGAGCTTTCTATTACGGTGGAACCCATAATGAATTCTTTAACGTTAACAGCAATTAGAAACTTATTCAAGACACATTTACTTTCTTTTTCCCAATGGTTACTTTATTAGTTTTTGCTAATTAAAATAATTATTAAAATCTGTGGTTGAGTTATAAAATATGGCTAAGGTAATGCATATTAATAATGCACAATAACCATCAAGAAGACAGCCGCAACAGTGAACAGGAAAGGGTGTGTTTTTAAGATGTGTATTTCTCTAGTAAAGCTATCTGCAACTTAAGAGTAAGAAGAATCAATGATTTTCTTCTCATTAGCTGGAAATTTATTGCACTTGGAATTTCTTAGGAAAAAAGTTGTATAAAGGTACATTTAGGCAAAATGCTTATCAAAGTATATGTTTATATTTTCAACACAATCTTTGTAACAATTTAGGATAGCCAAAAGGTACAGAAATTATTAAAAGAACCAAAAGAATGAAGTCTCTGAATAGAGGTGAAGTCAAATGCACTTTCTTGTCAGAGATATTCTGCACAGATCTCTGTTAAGCATGAATGCAAAGAAATCTCTTAGATCTCTCAAAAGGTACTCAAAGACTGGGAAAGCCACAGTGATGAAGGGACCAACCATCAACCTGACTAACAGTCATAGGAACAAACAAAATTCTTGACATTCATTAGTCAAAAGATGTAAAGGAAGCTTTAGAAGAAATGTTTGTTTGACATTCTTAGGATGACCATTAATTTATCCCATCAACTGGATAACAGAAGCTAGAACCATACTGAAAAAATAAACATGACAATGAAATACAAGAAAATACATATACTTATATAATAAATAGACAAGACAAAAGAGTAAGGAAAAAAGAATCAATAGTAACAAAAAGAACTAAGATTTTTGTTAAAAGAGCAGGCTAAAATTTAGAATCTTTAGTGCAAGCTATAGAAGTGATGTCTCTATAGTGCAGGTTTAAAGGAAAATGACATTAATAACAATAACATTTCCTGGATGGATGCACCAAAGGGATCAAGCAGTGGTGTGATTGAGTATTATCTGAGGAAAATGGAGAAATGGTAATGAAGAGTAAATCTTAGAATTGCAGGCATTCATGAGGAAGAAACAGGAATGATTTAGATGAAAACGTTAATCCAAAGCACTTAAATTTTTTTCAGCCAAAAATAGAAAGAAAAAAAGAAAGAAACAGAAGAACACAACGTGAAGGAGCTTGTCCTGAGTGCCAAGAGAGTTGAAGAAAAAGATTCACAGCCATTCAAATTATGTCTCTTTATTTGACCACTAGATGAACAGGAAAAGCATTATATAATTCTTTTATGAAATTTAAAACTGAACATAAATTAAATTAAAACTACATAGCCATGCATCGAAGTTTTCTTCCAACTTCTTGGCAACACTGACAAACAGATAAGAATGAAATCAATGAAAGAATATATTTGAAAGGTTTGAAAGCTTCATTCAAAAATTAGTAAAAAACATGCTTTGCTATTCAAAGACTCAGAAAATATACAGTCCATGGCTGTCGTAACATGTCACCTTAAAAATGGTCTTTCTTTTAATTGAATCAAAGACCAGGCTTCAATAGGGAAGTTGCATATCGAGTACCTGCAGAACATCGTTTCTGAATCAAAGATGAAGAAAACAAAGACACTGCTTTCAAGGAATTTTATAACCTATCTGGAGCAAGTTACACCTCTAAATTTAAGACAAAAACGGTGGCATAACATACAGAACATGATTTTGTGACTAAGAGCAAGGCAGTGCTTAGTTTCCACTATTAGCAGTGTGAAAGCCTTTCCTGAGTAGTGAACTGTGTAATGAATCCTAAAAACATAAAAATTTTTAATGTTTGTGGAGTTGTTCTGTAGAACTGATATAGTCAGGTAATTTTCAAGAAGTTCCAGGAACCTCAGGAAAAGCAATTAAAAAAATATTTTATTTATTATTTTTATTTTATGCATATGAGTATATTGCCTGCATGCATATAAGTACACCCATGTAGTGCAATGCCTGTGTCAGTCAGAAGAAAGTGTCAGATTCCCCTGAAACTGGAGTTACAGAAGGTTGTTAGCTGCCATGTAGGTGCTGGGACTTGAACCCGGGTCTTCTGGAAGAGCAGCCAGGGCTCTTAACTGCTGAGCCATCTCTCCAGCCCCCAACGCTAAACTTTTAAATCCACTAAACTGTAAACTATTGCATGAAAAATTTAGACAGGCTGTGGACGTTTTTAATAACATGCATTTTTCTCTCCAGCCCCCAACATTAAATTTTAAATTTACAAAACTGTAAACTATTGTAAACTTTAGAGAGGCTGTGGAAATTTTTAATACCATGCATTTTTAAAGCAGGTGGAAACCTTAAGAGCAACTGAAGTAGATGATTTTTGAAAGGTAGATTTTATAAAAGTGTAATGGTACATATGAGTATTTTGTTATTAGGAAACTGAGGCAGTTAAGAGGGCTTTGTAGATTTATAAATAAGTCACAAGGACTTGATCTTTCCTAATAGAAAAAAAGATAGGCTATTTGAAGAAAGAGTATACAGGCAAAAATGACAGTGCCCGAGGGTGGAGATGTTGAAAAACTATTGCTTTCATGACTGTAAATGTGTTTTCAGTAAATAGGATAAATAGCTAACATTTATTCAGTCACAATTCTAAGAACTTTATGAATATATTTCAGTTAAACATCACAAGAACTAATGATTAAGTTGTTAGTCTTTGAACATAAGCAGTTTGACTCCAAAGTCTTTATTCACCACATTAACAGATTCACATTTGGAAGAATTTTAAATGACCAAGCTAATTTCAGATCAAAGCAATACTCAGAGGGATATGTGAATCAGGTGTCCATTAGAGCTCATTACAGAACTTAGAACTCATTGTGTGATTTGGGCGAAATTAGTACAAACATATTTAGAATTATGTAAGTAGTGTACTTAAACAATGTTATTTGGTCAGAGACTTGGATGTAGAGTTAAAATGATGCAATTAAAATTTTTATTGTGATGGACATGTAAAGTTACACATAGTTATGTCATAACTATGATATTTCAATACACATATGCTTTTACAATGTTCAAATAAGGATAAACATATCTAGCTCCTAAAAAAATCATGTTTGTGATGAAGAGAATCTAACTTGTTTCTTCTAGCTTTTTTTTGTACAGAGTGAAAGTTTTATACAATCTGAAGAGAATCCAGAGTGTAATTCTCACTTTTTTGAAGTATAGCATGGTGTGCAAGGCATTTAGCTGTGGTCACCTTTGATGTAGAACACCAGAACTCATTTCTCCTATGGAACTGTAGATTGGTGCTTGTTGATTAACCTTTCCTTGTTTCTCTGTGTCCTCCAGTCTTTCTAACATGGAAGATACTATTGTACCATCAATTTCTAAGAGGTAAACTTCTGTATCTCAGGCATGAATAAGATCGTGAGGTCTTTCCCTGCCTGTCTTGTCATGTAACATAATGATTTCCATTTTCACTGATGTTGTCAACAACAAGATTTCATTGTTTTTCATAGGTAAACATTACATTCTTATATAAACGTCACATTTTCTTTTTCCATTTGTGTGTTGATGGACACCAAGTTTCTTTCTGTTCTTGATTATTGTGAATAGTGCTGCAAAGACAGGCAGTGGAGTTATCAAATTGAAATGATTTGATTTCCTTTTAAGTGTATACAATAGTGGTTCATTTGGTAGTTCTATTTGTAGATTTATTGAATTCTTGTGTACTTCATACAGAGCATCTTAATCAATCTTAATCATCTTTATGTCCTATTCCCCATTGGTACCCTCTCACCCCCCCAACACACACTGGAATTAATACATTCTGTTATTTGTGTTAAGGCCTACTGTGCCAAGTTAGTGTCTCCAGATATCCCTCAGTGCAAGTTCATCCACTGCAGTCTAGTCAGCCTATATAGAGGCCCTCCAGTTAAGAAGATCAGCTCTTCCTCACCCAGCAGCAATCAGCTGCCAATAGTTCTTCAAGACTGGGGCCTGCATCCCATTTTTACAATTCTGTGCTTGGGGTTTTGTCTGCTGGAGTTTGCATGGGTCTTGTGCATGCTGACACAAGTGCAGTAGGTTCATATGAGCAAGGTCCTAGGAGCTTGTAGGACTCTGTTTCCAAATGGTCATGCACTTACTCCTGGTAAAATGGGGATATTTAAATGGAAGGTGGAGAGGGTCATTTAAAGAACCATGGGGATAAAGGGGAAGAAAGAATTCAAGCAAGGTGGGGCCATAGGAGACTAGTATTATTAAGGGAGAAATGAGAAAATGGGGATACTTTAAATGGGAAGTGTATAGAGGGAGAGTTAGGGAGAGAGAAAGGAGAGATAAATAATACCTACCTGGCATAAAAAAAGAGGGAATCATGTTAGTCCAACAACTTACTGACAAATTACACATACAATATCTCTATATGCATCCGTGTGTATATTTGAAGGTTACATGAGAAGAAACAGTGCCAAACCTTGCTTTGAGTATTGGACAGGGTAGTTCCAAAGATTCCCAAAATTACACAGGCTATTACTACAGCCCTTGATTGCCTCCCAGAACTTGAAGGGAAGACCCTATTGCTCAAATTAGTTCTTATGAGGTAGTTTGACACAGAGGTCTAGTTTCTATGTACATATGGATATCCAATTTTCTCAGAACCATTTATTCAAGATTATCTTTGGCCCAATTCATGTTCTTAACATCTTTGTTAAAGATCATTTGCTAGACATGTGTCACTGGACACGTAGGTTCTTTGCCTTATGCAAGATAAAAATCGGGTGGGGACTAGTTCTGAAGTAACAGAAAGGTAACAGTTTTTTCAAAGACAAGTCAAATGAGTGAGCTATTCTAAGAAAACAGCCTGGTTTATATGATTGGAAGAAAGAGTAGCAGGTTACCTCAAAGGCAGAGTAGCCTGGGATTGGGTGGCCTAGCCTTTCTCCCTTTTTGGGTCCATTGCATTTTGTGTGATCATATGTAGCTCAGGCGCTAGTGCTAGAAGTGCACAGTCGCTCCTCATGTTTCTGGCATATCACGTGTCTCACAAGCATCTTAATTCTCCCAACAGTGCTCTGCATTTTACTTTGATGATGAAACTGGCATTATTCTCTAACTTGTGTCTCTTGTCTCATGTTATAACTTAGGGTACATATTAGATTCCCCTAGAAGACCAGGGGTACAGATGACAAGGTTCTAAGCCATTCCCTTCATGCTTCAGGGAGCTGCTGACTGTCTCTTCTAATGGCTTGAGTCAGGACAGGTAAATTCTTGCAGTTTCTTGGTCTCAACACCCCACAGGTCCAGGTCTTGACTGACACGAATTCATGAGTCCATTTCTAAAGCATTTTTTTCTGTCATGTATGTTTATGTCTTAGTTTTGCCAATATTCTGTTTTAATTACAATATCATTGTATTGTATTTTAAGTCAGATATGTTAGTACCTCATTTTTGTTCTTTTTGATCTGATTGCTTTGTCTGTTCAAGTTTGTGGTTTTGTGTGAGTGTTGAAGTTTTCTTCCAGTTCTTTGAATAATGGCATTGTTATTTTCTCAAATGTTTTGACTAAGATAATGATTTTCTCACTCCATGATTTGTCTGAATTTTTTATCAGTTTTCTTTATTATTTTATTGTCCTTTGTAGAGATGTTACTTTTTTCTAGCTTTTTGGTTTGTAAAAATTTTAAATAACAGCATTTCCCTTATTTGCTTTCCTAGTAATCTATTGACATTTAGAAACACTACTGATTTTTATATATTGTTTTTATGTACAGTACTATGTAGAATTTACCTGCTAGTTTTTCTTATTTCCTGGTGACGCCTTTGGACAAGTCTGCCAATACTTCATTCCCTCTTACCTGCTTTCTTTTTTGATATACTGTTTTGCATATTTTAATCATAAACAGTTCTTAACATATTAATGTAGTTAAAGTTATATTTAATTGTTTGGCTTTTTGTCTGCCGACTAATATTTATGCAGTGTGTTCACAATATTAAAACAATAACATGTCTCTGTGTAGTTACTCTTACAAGAGATTTCATATATTCTGATGTTTTCTTCTTACTTATGATCTTCCTTTTCTTTTCTTTTGAAGAATGTCCTTTAGCATTTATTGTAATTTTGTCTGTTTCTGAAAATTTCTCTTACTCTTTTTCACATGGGTACATCTTTATCTCTCTCTTTCTGTAAGATTGCTTCGCTGGGCACTGTCATGTCAGCTGTCACTGCTTTTGTGTTTGTCCTTCAGTAAGCAGAAAATCCCATCGCACTCTATGCTGGTCTGTATGGTTTGTGCTGCAGTGAATTTGAATACTTTCAGGAGAATTTGAACACTTTGCATGTTTTCTTTTGCTACTTGTGTTTTGAATGAAGTATGTCCAACATGGGCTCCAATATTTTGAATACTTGGCCCCAGTTAGTGGTGCTGGTAATGAAGGTTTAGGAAGTGTGGCCTTGCTGAGAGACGTAAGTCAATGGGCATAGGCTTTGACAGATAGCCTTTACTTCCAGTTTGCCTATCTTTGCTTCCTGTGCCTTCAGGAAGATATGAGTCCTTAGCTTTCTGCTCTAGCAGCCTCTGCTGCCATGCTTTCCTAGCACGATGGATCCTTATCTCTCTGGAACCATAAACTCAATAAACTCTTCCTTATGTAAGTTTCCTTGATCATGGTGTTTTATCACAACAAAAGAAAAATAACTAGTTCACTCTTCTGTATTCTCTTCTGCTCTTGGCAGTTAGTTCATAATATGTCTTGGGATAGGTTTTATTGAGGGAAATATCTGATAATCCTTAGACCTTTCTATATCTTCTATCATCCTCTAAACTTAGCAAAAGTTTCTGTTAAATTGCTTTCCATTTGATATTCTCTAATACCTCCTGAACCCTAACCATGAAGATATTTGCTCTTTTAATGTCATTCCTCAGTTCCTGTAAGCATTCCCATTGATCTTAAATTTTTCTTCCTGTCTAGAATGTCTAATGCTAATTACTTTTTCTTTACTTCTTCACATCCCCTATTCATGATTCAAAGACTTTGTTTTCCTCCTTGAGATAAGACTTATGCAATTTGGGAATCTTTTAGATAGACCCACTGAAGGGGTACTCCAATTGCCTCACCCTGTGTCCCTGTTCAGCATGGAAGAAGCAAGAGCAATCTGTGTTCCTATTCCCTATTGGCAATTTGGGTAACCTCTTCAGAGGATGGTGTAATAAGAATAGGAGGTAGGAATTCACTAGGCAGTTAGGGTAAAAAGACTCCAAAGAAAAGTATCTAGTTTCTTGGCTAAAACTCACAATGACCTTGGGCCTCGTAGCAACCTACTCCATTCCAAAGGCCAAAAATATCAAAAATATTTGGGAGCTTTTATCTAATCCTTAAAAGATTTTAGGGTTACCTCTTCAGAAGGAGGCATGTTAGAGTAGCCAAAAGCCCCATAAAAAAATAAATCAAATGAGGAGTACATGAAGTTATCAGAAAAAAGTGATGGGGAGATATGGGAGGAGTTGTAGGGGAGGGAGTGGGCATGGATTTGATCAAAACACCTTATATGCATGCAAGAAATTCTCAACAAATTTTTTATTTAAAAAAAAAAAAAAGATTGTTAAGTTAGCCAGGTGTGGTGGCATACACGCTTGATCCCAGGGCTCGGGAGGCAGAGGCAGGCGCGGATCTCTGTGACTTCAAAGCCAGCCTAGTCTACATAGTGAGTTCCAGGCCAGCTGCAACTAAAGGAAACCATGTCTCAAAAAGAAAAAAGAGCTAGCCTATCCTCAGACTTCTCCGGGTGGGTCCAGCGCAGAGCCCTCTGCTCATTGACTCCCCCGGCCTCATTTGCCCTTCCATCTCCTCCGCTGTTCTCTGCTCCTGGTTTGGGCCCTGCGCCATTCCTGGTCTTGGGTCCCCAGATACCTGGGGAACTGGTGCTGCTTCCTGATCCTTTTCGACCAGGCCAGCTTGGTGCCTTCCTTGGGCCCTAGGAGCACTGCTTCCCCAGGACCTGGCCCCGCCCTCACCTCTCTCTGCTTCCCGGACCTGTACCCCTGGCTGACTCTCCTGGCTGGCTCTCCCGCCCTCAGGCCTCTCAGGGGGTAAGTCTACCGTGCAGCCCTCTGGGCCTTGACTCCGCCAGCCGCGCTCACCCTTCCATCTCCCCGGCTGTTTTCTACTGCTAGCTTGGGCCCAGTGCCATTCCTAGTCTTGGGCCCCAGACACCTGGGGAGCCACTGCTGATTCCTGACCCTGTTCACCCCCACCAGCTTGGTGCCTTCCTTGGGCCCCAGGAGCACTGCCTCTAGACCCTGCCCCGCCCCCACCTCTCTCTGCTTCCTGATCCTGCAACAACCGCCAGCCTCTTTCTGGGGCTGACAGCCTCTTTCTGGGGCTCCGAGGCTTACCTTGCCTCTCCCTGATCCTTTGCATCCAGTACAACCCAGCTACTCAATCCACTCCCTGGGAAATCTTGGGGCTTATTCCCACCCCATCAGCCTTTGCATCCCTGCGTGCCACGGCCACAGCCAGGGTCACAGGTCAGTCCAACACCCAAGTTCCTGCGGCCAAAATCATTCTTAGAAGAT
>NW_008340588.1:1841530-1842359 GCF_000622305.1 Nannospalax galili
AGTATTAGGAATAGAAGTATTAGGAATAGAAGTATTAGGAATAGAAGTATTTGAGTATTTGTCTAGCATGTGCAAGGACCTGAGCTTCATCCCCAGCACCATAGAAATACATATATACATATCAATGAATTTGATGGCTTAGTATGTCTTTTCTGGCTACCTGCCTAAAATGGTTTCAATGCAAAATGTCCCCAGTAGGCTGCTGCATTTGAACAGTTGGTGCTCAGCTGATAGAGTTGTTTGGCAAGGCTATGGCATCTTTAGGAGACGGAGCTTACCTGGAGGAACTGGAACACTGCAGGTGAGTCTTATGGGTTATAACCCTACCCTACTTCTACCCCAAATCCTTTTTGCCCTCTAATTCCATATGTGAGTAAGCAGCTTCATGCTCCAGCTGCCAAAGCTGAGAGCCCCTCCCCCTGCTCTGCGTCCCCATTAAGTTGGACTATGTCTCTAACCAGGAGCTGAAATAAATCCCTCCTCCCTGAAGTTGCTTCTTCTCAGGTATTTTATCACAGCAATAAGAAAAGTAACTAATGAACTTTTAAAAAATATTTTATTATTAAAAGCAGGCGTAGCAATCCTAATACCTGACAAAATAGACTTTAAACTGAAACTAACCAGAAGAAACAAAGAGGGCTATTTCATTCTGATCAAAGGAACAATCAATCAAGAAGATATTACAATCATGAATATTTATTCACCAAACTCTGGTGCACCCAACTTCTTAAAAAAAAATACGACAGGACTTTAAGCCCCACATTACCTGAACTCATTAATAGTAGGGGACTTCAATACGCCACTATCTCCATTAGACAGGTCAACAGGC
>NW_008340588.1:1845220-1853358 GCF_000622305.1 Nannospalax galili
TTAAGGGAGGGGGGAGGGAAGGGTATATGAGGAACCTAGGGGATAAGGAGAAAGAAGCAGTTCAACAGAGGTAGGATCATAGGAGCCAAGGGTATTAGTAAGGAAGAAAGGGGGGAAGTGGGGACACCTTAAGTGGGAAAACCATGATAGAGGGGTGAGACGATACAAGAGAGAAACAATGCTTACCTAGTCACGAAAACCAGAGGGAACCATATTATTCCTACAATCTACTGACAAATTATACTTAACAGATCAAGAAATATATCTCTAGATAAGGTTTATTTGAGACCAACTCATCATTACCAAAGATTGATCTGCATGACACAGAGTAATTAAAAATTGCAGAATGGTGCAACTAAACTTCTTGGATGTTTAACAGACATACTTTGAGATCTATACTAATTGGGTCAGAGGGATTCAAAGGACACTTTTTGCTCCTTGCCCTCCTAGGTCGATTAGTTCCCAGGGACCATGAGCATCTCGCAAAATGTCCTGTAATGGTGGTGGGTCATCTGACCTCTTGATCAAGGAGGCCAAGGAGACCCCACCAGATGGACTTGAGCCAGTGTCCAGTGTATAAAGAGGAGGGTCATCACAGAGGAATCATTTCCTCCATGCTTCCAAGAGAAGCCAACAATGGTCGAGCAGGACCTTTGACTTATCTTCACATAGATGGAACTGGTAAAAGAAAGGAGCCAGGGGCTCCTCCCAAACCCATGGGACCCCTGAGGAACAGATCCTCAAACGACCTCAAAAGTGAAAACAAATCAGTTTACCTGGTCCAATGGTATGTCCTTAAACACCCAAAAGGGAAGTATAACCAAAGATTAAAGGGGC
Source organism: Nannospalax galili (assembly GCF_000622305.1). Taxonomy (NCBI): domain Eukaryota; kingdom Metazoa; phylum Chordata; class Mammalia; order Rodentia; family Spalacidae; genus Nannospalax; species Nannospalax galili. The sequence continues at coordinate 1,846,058 of NW_008340588.1, forward strand.
CAGTATAATTTCATAAGAGCACACATATATATAACTAAAAGTTACTTGACAAACAGCAAAGCCAGACAGGTGATACCTTCAGTCGAGTTCTTGGCTAGGATGGGTAAAGGCTCTTCCAGACAGTAACCCAACATACTACTGGAAACATGAACAGCAGACCCCAATTCTATCCTAAGGAATTCTGAGAATGTATTGCCGTTGATAAGGAACAGCTGATCCTCCTGGAACAGGGACCTCTGGCTGACTAGATTTACCAGAAGGGCAGATGGGGGGAATGGATGGGGGTACTGACAGCACAGTGGACAGTGGCAGGGATAGCAGAGTATGGAGGCTCTAGTGGGAGAGGAAGGCTGTCTACCTGACGAGTTTGTATTCATGCTCAGATGCCGAGGAGCTCAGAAGGTGGGTGACTGTGAGCAGTGATAGTCATGTATATAGAGATTAGAAATGCATGGGAGAACGTCTCAACGTCAAGAGCCCTGGAATGAATTTTTCTGTATGAAACTGTGCATTTTGACAACGAAGTGGAGATCTTTTTTAAACGTTGGAACCTCATTTAATTTTATGTCTTATAGAGTTTATAATGAGTAAAAGATTATATAAGCGTAATAATTCATCTGTAAACCTAAAAATGTACAGCCAATTTGAAAGAGATGTACCCTAGCTCAGAAAAATGTTATTGAATAGGTTAATGCTGTTGTAATGAAATGCTTCTTCTAGGTATGAAAAAAAACGTTGGTGTAGTTAAATGTACAATGTGAACTGTGATTGGATTATGAATTGGGGGAAAAAAAGCCTACTTGGAAAGACCTTTTAGTGGTGATGGAGGATGTGTAATAGGGCCCATAGATTAGGATAAATTGTCTTTTTCCTTGGGTACTATAGTTTTAATATGAAATGTCCCCCAAAGGCTCAGATGTTCGAATACTGGGTCCCTAGCTGATGGTGTTGTTTGGGGATGTCATGAAACCTTTGAACTGTAGCCTATCTAGCAGAAGTGGGTTGCTGGGGATGAGCCCGGAAGGTACCACACACTTCTAATACTGGGTGAAACTCTGCTTCCTTATGCATCACAGTGTGAGAAGCCTCCACCACGGGCTCCAGCTGTATGAACTGCACAATGCCTTCCCTGCCTTGATGGACTGAAATCATGACCACAAATAAATCTTTCTCCCCTTAAGTTTCTCTACCAGGAACTCTTATCACAGCGATGAGAAAAGTAGCTGGTGCATTTGGTAAAGATGGAGCAATAATGATTGGCTTAAAAAAATGTTCTATACAACATGAATACAAATGCTAAAGTATTTAGCACTGTGAGAGAGATAGAATATGACTGCAAAAAGATGTTGATGGTTTATGTGAATAAAGGATCACGGATATTTATCACTGAAAAAAATTTTTTCTTTCTCCTTTTCAACTGTGTGTTTTCAAATAGTCTATTTTGCTATTATTCTTTTGTTTCTCTTTTGCTGTTACTGTTGCATTCTGCATATTCTTTCATGAGCCTAGTCAAATGTTCAGCTCTATGGATTCTGTTTGATGTATAAAATTTAATCTCTGTTAAATTGTAACATGGATTATCAAATGGTTTCTCTGTGTTTTCTTTTATTTTACTGAACTTCCTTAAAATAGATATTGTGAATTGTTCAGGTGAGAGTGTGCAGATATGAATTTTTCGGTGTTCAGTTTCTGGAACCTTTCACCAATGCAAACAGATTCATACTGTTGTAAACACACCAGAGCTTTAAGGACCGATTCTGGTATTCATAATCTGCTTCTTTTCTCCTATATTCTCTAAGATTAGAATCAGCCTGCTTATTTTCTCTGAACTTTTTGTTTTTCTAATACACCCATACTAGCCAGCATTTTCAGTCCAGGGTTTGCTTTTGTCCTTAGTTGGTGTTCTGTCTGCTTCAGCCCTGGAGCATCCTGAAGTCACAGGAAGTTACTCAAGGTGGACTCTGTGGAGGTTTCTAAAACAGGTAGTCTGTCCCTGCAAGTCTTCAATGTGGCTTTGAATGTTGCACCTGCAGTTGTTAGTTTTGTATTACGTAGTAGGTATCTGCAAACTGTTCCTTTTACTGTGGCATGCCATACATTATTTTTATAATCTTTTATTTTTTTAGCCTATGTTCTTTTACCAAGCGGAACATGACTCTCCATGTTGTGATTCCTAGAGTTGGAGGAAAGATGGATTAATACTGTGGTAATTTAAATGAGAAATGCCTCTTCCTTGTAGGCTCAGGTGTTTAAACATATGGTCTGCAATTGTTTTCTCTGTTGGGGAGCTTATGGAAACTTTAGGAGTTAAAGCTTTCCTGAAGAAAGTACTTGATGGGGGTGTCCTTGCAGAGTTTATGGCCTCATCCCACTTCTACTTTGCTCGCTCTGCTTTCTGCATGTGCTTGAAGATATGATCTGTCAGCTTCTTGTTCCAGTCACCTTCTGCCATGACACCTCTGCCATTATGGACCCTCCTTCTGGGAACATAAACCAAAATAAACTCTTCCATAAATTGCTTTGGGTCATGATACTTTATCATAGGAACAAAAGACCTGATACAAGTCAGACCCCAAATCCACAGATTCCCAAGACCAATGTAACATAGGGGCAGGACCAAGATCTCCAGTGCTATCAGCTGTGTGTTATAGTGGTGTATTTGTGGACTGACACTCCTGTAATTAACCAATGGTGATGCTGACCAGAGTATAAGTGTATCTAATTGAACTGAACAGGAGGGGTGTTTCAGAATCTCTATCCACAAGCTCTAGACAGGGAGTATTATCATTGATATCTGACAGGTATTGCTTTTTACTGTGCTTTTGCTAAGTTTCTTTGCCTCATTTCTCGTCACACTTTAGAATGAATATAATCTTTTTATGCTGCCTGCAGTGATGCTAACTTTTGTTGTATCTGAGTCTCACAATCACAGGGACCTACACAAGCACGGGGTATGTACCCAAATTCACTCTGTGGCTGACAGTGATATAGATCAAAATAAAACTTTTGTGTCAGTGGGGCACTGGACTCAGCCTAGGACTGGGGCAGGTTCAAAGGCCCTATAACTGGTCTATGGCAAGGATTTTCTTGATTTTGCTTGACAAGGAGCTACAGGACAGTGAGCTTGGCCTTGAATACCAAGGCAAAGAATTATGCTTCTTTCCCTGTCTTATTCTCCAGTGGATGTATTTGGGCTATGCAGTGTGCTGCCTGAGGTTGGGGGAATGATGTGGAGAAGTATCTTGGTCACCAGGCTAATCGAGGTCCAGAAGCTCAGTCTTTAGATACTGTTCTGGGCCAGGTTTGTGGGTGTGTTACCAACACTGGGTGTCACCATGACAAGCTTGGTTCTGAGTCTAAGACCTGGATTTAATCCCTATCCCGCTAACAGGGAACATCTTTCTCTACTCTCTGTTGTGTAGGGAGAGATACAGTTCTTTCCCTCCTGCTTTCTTCAATACGTCTTTTCTTATTATTCTGCCAAAACAAATTACTGTAATAAAGATTATTTTCCAAGTGCATTTAAAGGTAGTTTTATTCATGAATAGCTGTTGAAATGATTTTTGTGGGCTTTGCTGACAAGGGCTGACTCAGCTGTTATTTTGTTCTGCCCCCTTCCTGTTAATTTGTTGTATTATCTTTAAAAAATATTTTATTTTTTATTTTTATTTTATGTGCATAAGTGCATTGCCTGCATGTGTTTAAGTGTACCCACATCGTGTATTGCCTGTGGAGGTCAGAAGAGAGTGTCATATCCTCTGGAACTGGGGCTACATATGGTTCTTAGACACAATATGGGTTCTTGGAATCAATCCGAGGTCCTCTGCAAGAGCAGTTAGTGCTCTTAACCATTGAGCCATCTCTCCAGCCCCTGTTGTGTATTCTTAAGTGAAGTTAAATGTGTGTTTGAGTTTTCTGTTCTTGTGAAATGTCTGCATTTAATTAAGAATAGGCAATACTTGAATATTTATCTGGGCATTGTAGTGCACACCTATAATTCCAGCACTTGGGAAGAAGAAGTTAGAGAATTAGGAAATCAAGATCAGTCTAGGTTATGTAGGGAATTAGATGCCTGTTTGGTCTACATGGAACTTGTCTAATAAAAACAATACATAAATAAATGCACTTATTTAGAGATTTTCTCATAAAATATGTCTTTCTTACCATTGAGAATCTCTTTAAATAGCTTTCAGTAAATGCTCAGGCTTTATATATAAACAATATATTATTTGTATTTCTGTCAACCTTGAGATTAGTTCTGTGTCATAACGGTTTACTGAATTAAACCTATTTGCTAAGTAAGAATGAAAAATTTACTGCAGTCATGCATACAAACATACCTAAGTCTGCTTCTGTGTCTACCATTTACCACACACGGATTTATAATTATGTGTAATGTATGATTTAGAAAACCATACCATTAAATTTATTTTTATGTTAGTATGCATTCCTGGTGAAAATAGAGTAAGGATATCTGAGAAAGAACACGGCATAGTGCTGGGTTTTCTGTAACTGGCAATACTTTGATATTTTTGCCTCAAAAGCTTTGGTTGTTTTGATAGAGGAACCTGGGGATGGGAAGCAGGGGAAAGGCAGCAGCTTTTGTGAGCTTCTCTTTTCTTTTCTGTAAATTGGTCTCCATTTATTAATCCAACCTCCAGGGCTCTTTTATTTCAATTAATATGAATTAGCACTCAAAGTGGTATGATGCCAAATCACTTGATCCTTCATTTAAATACTACAGAGGGTCTTTTGAAGTTTAAATGATGATTTTCAAGCTTTGTATGCTCTGATGATATCTCCATTTCTTCTATTATGTGAAGATAATTTTCAGAGATTCTGAATGAGTTGACTATATCATGCAAAAATAAAATAGGAATGTTATGTTTCAAAAAGGAAAAGAAACCATATTTCAAGACCCTTCAAAATCTTTATTGACAAAATTTAAAGCATTGTAACAAAACAAAGCACAAAACAGTATTAAAATTGATGAAGCAAATATTTCCTGAACCTAAAATTAAGAAAAAAAAATTTGAATTTCGTGCTATGAGGGTGTCTTGCTTCAGCAGAGCTTTCACTTGATCATATAGTTCAATGAAGGATACAGTTCCCACCATTAATACCAATGGATAAAGTATCTCCAAATTCTGTAGGCATTACTGGAAAACTATAAAGCTACCATCAGTACTTTCTACTCTAAGTTCATGCTTTGAATTATTTTCTGTTTGCAATTGTGATGGCTAATCCTGGGTGTCAACTTGATTGGATCTGGGATTAACTGAAATGAAAGAGAACTTCTTGATTGGATCATCTAAAGCCAGAAGACACACCCTAAATGTGGGTATTATCTTACGATGGAAGCCGGTATAAAAGGCCAAGGCAGAGGAGAACACCAGGCTTCTTGCTGCTTGCCTTATCTCTCACTGGGGAGTTTGTCTTGCTGCTGTACACTGAAGACTAGCTGATCTTTTGGAATTTGTCAGACCTTCAGCGCCAGATCAGGACTACTGAGACAGCCAGCCTTGTGGACTGTGTGACTTACGGATGCTCAGCCTCTCCAGTGTGGTGCAGCCATTGTTGGACTACTCGCATGCTATCCTGTGAGCTAAGCTGATAAATCTTTATACATAGAAAGGATGAATTACTTTAATGGGCAGCAAAGGCAAAACAATACCTACAATGGCATGACTCGAATGGACCTGTGGTGATCAATCATGATGCTTCTAGGGATCACATACATAAGAAGCCTACTAAGTTTTTATTTGATCTGTATAAGCAGAAAAGCTCTAGGACGGATGACAGGAAGTCAGTAGTGGATTGTAGCAATAGAGAATCTCTCTCAGTCAACCAATTTCCAGACTTGGGACAGTTTACAGACCCAGAACCCCTTGAATGAAGGGAAGGCTGGGTACCCTTGAGGAAGGACTTTGTCATAGTACCAAAGAGTTATGCTGTTCGCCTCTCACCCATCCTTACCCGGAGGGACCTGTGGCCTTTTACTAGAGTAACTGTACATTGGAGGAAAGGAAATAATCAGACATTCTGCGGCCTATTGGATACTGGTTCTGAGTTGACACTGATTCCAGGAGATCTTGAAAAGCATTATGGCCCTCCAGTTAAAGTAGGGGCTTATGGAGGTCAGGTGATAAATGGAGTTTTGGCTGAAGTCTGACTGACAGTGGGACCAGTGGGTCCCCGAACTCATCCTGTGGTTATTTCCCCAGTACCAGAATGTATAATTGGGATAGATATACTTAAGAATTGGCAGAATCTCCACATTGGTTCCCTGTCCTCTGGAGTGAGGGCTATTACAATTGGAAAGGCCAAATGGAAACCACTGGAATTGCCTCTGCCAGGGAAAATAGTGAACCAAAAACAGTATCGCATCCCTGGATGGATGGCAGAAATCAGTGGTACCATCAAGGATTTGAAAGATGCAGGGGTGGTGATTCCCACCACATCTCCTTTTAACTCTCCTATTTGGCCTATGCAGAAGACAGATGGGTCATGGAGAATGACAGTTGACTATCAAAAAATTAATCAAGTAGTGACTCCAATTGCAGCTGCTGTACCAGATGTGGTTTCCTTACTCGAGCAGATTAATACTTCTCCTGGTACCTGGCATGCAGCTATTGATTTGGGAGATGCTTTCTTCTCAATACCAGTTCATAAAGAGCACTAGAAGCAATTTGCTTTCAGCTGGCAAGACCAACAGTATACCTTTACTGTCCTGCCTCAAGGGTATATTAACTCTCCAGCATTGTGCAATAACTTGGTTTGAAGGGACCTTGATTGTCTGACTCTTCCACAAAATATATCACACTGGTCCACCATATTGATGATGTTATGCTGGTTGGATCCAGTGAGCAGGAGGTAGCAGACAGTCTGGACTTGTTGGTTAAGCATATGCACACAAGAGGATGAGAAATAAATCCAACCAAAATTCAAGGGCCTTCTACCTCAGTGAAATTTCTAGGAGTTCAGTGGTGTGGAGCATGTATAGACATTCCTTCTAAGGTGAAGAATAAGTTGTTGCTTGGCCCTTCCCTCCAACAAGAAAGAAGCACAATGCCTGGTGGGCCTGTTTGGATTCTGGAGGCAACACATTCCTAATCTGGGTGTGTTACTATGACCCATATATCAAGTGATTAAGGCCAATGGGAAACTGCAACAACCCAATCCAGACAGGACAACAAATTGCCCAGACCCTTCAGGGATGAAAGTATGGGTCACTCCTCCAGGAAAAGAGCCAAGACATGCAGAGGTGCTTGCTGATGGTGGAGGAAATACAGAATGGGTTG
>NW_008340588.1:1853717-1855217 GCF_000622305.1 Nannospalax galili
ATCTATGGCTTCATGGGGTGTGCCCTATGATCGGTTGACTGAGGAAGAGAAGACTAGGGCTTGGTTTACAGATGGTTCTGCACGCTATGCAGGCACTACTCAGAAGTGGACAGCTGCAACATTACAGCCAATTTCTGGAACAACCTTGAAGGACACTGGGGAAGGAAAGTCTTCACAGTGTGCAGAACTTCGGGCAGTGCACATGGTCATGCATTTTGCTTGGAAGGAGAAGTGGCCAGAAGTGAGATTATATACTGATTCATGGGCTGTAGCCAATGGTTTGGCTGGATGGTCAGGGACTTGGAAGGAGCATGACAGGAAAATTGATGAGAAAGACATTTGGGGAAAAAAGTAGGTGGATAGATCTCTCCAAATGGGCAAAGGCTATGAACATACTTGTGTCTCATGTAAATGCTCATCAAAAAGTGGCTTCAGCAGAAGATGAGTTCAATAATCAAGTAGATCGGATGACCCACGCTGTGGACTGTCAGCCTCTTTCTTCAGCTATCCCTGTCATTGCTCAATGGGCCCAAGAACAAAGTGACCATTGTGGCAGAGATGGAGCTTATGCATGGGCTCGACAGCGTGAACTCCCACTCACGAAAGCTGACCTAGCTATAGCTACTGCTGCGTGCCAGAACTGCCAACAGCAGAGACCAACATTGAGCCCCCTGTATGGCACTGTTCACCATGTCAACCAGCCTGCAACCTGGTGGCAGGTTGACTACACTGGACCACTTCCATCTTGGAGAGGACAGCATTTTGTCCTTAAGGGAATAGACACTTATTCTGGTTATGGATTTGCCTTTCCTGCACGTAATGCTTCTGCCAAAACTACTATCCAGGGACTTACTGAATGCCTTATCCACCATCATGGTATTCCGCACAGCATTGCTTCTGACCAGGGAACTCACTTCACAGCCAAAGAAGTGTGACAGTGGGCCCATGGTTATGGAATCCACTGGTCTTACCATGTTCCCCGCCATCCTGAAGCAGGTGGCTTGATAGAATGATGGAATGGCCTCTTAAAGACACAGTTACAGTTCAAATTAGGTGGCAATAGCCAGGAGGGCTGGGGCAGGGTCCTCCAGAAGGCTGTGTATGCTTTGAATCAGCGTCCAATATATGGTACAGTTCCTCCTATAGCCAGGATTCATGGGTCCAGGAATCAAGGGGTGGAAGTGGGAATGATTCCAATCACTATCACCCCTGGTGACCCTCTATGAAAATTTTTGCTCCCTGTACCCTCGACTTTGCACTCTACTGGCTTGGATGTTTTGGTTCCAGAAGAGGGAGTGCTTCTGCCAGGAGAGACAACAAACATTCCATTGAACTGGAAGCTAAGACTTCCCCCTGGACACTTTGGGCTTCTGATGCCCTTAACTCAGCAGGCTAAGAAAGGAATAACAGCATTAGGAGGGGTGACGGACCAAGACCACCAGGGGGAAACTGGACTTGTTCTCCACAATGGAGGTAATGAAGATTATATCTGGAAGGCAG
>NW_008340588.1:1855554-1870921 GCF_000622305.1 Nannospalax galili
GTGAAGCAGATACTTGATTCTTTTTTGAATGTGTAATTGAGGTAAGTGTTAAGTGGTTAAGTGTTGTGAACCTATATGATTATATTGGGTCATGAAACACTAAAGGACTAAGCATTCCTCAAAGACCTCATCACCTACTCTAAGATATATGATACATTGGTCATTGTATTATGGGATAGTTATATCACGTTAGGTGAAATTATGACCTCGATATTGTTTTCATTTGAAAATTAAGCATAACATAGAGAGATGCTATTAGATGTCAAGTTGACAAGGGGTGGACTTGTGATGGCTAACCCTGGGTGTCAACTTGATTGGATCCAGGATTAACTGAAATGAAAGAGATCTTCTTGATTGGATCATCTAAAACTGGAAGACACACCCTAAATGCGAGTGTTACCTTCTGATGGCAACCCTATGAAAGGCCAAGGTAGAGGAGAACATCAGGCTTCTTGCTGCTTGCCTTCTCTCTTGCTGGTGAGTTTGTCTTGCTGCTATACACTGAAGACTAGCTGATCTTTTGGAATTTGTCAGACCTTCAGTGCCAGATAGGGACTACTGAGACATCCAGCCTCTTGGACGGAGCAACTACGGATTCTTAGCCTCTCCAGTGTGGTGCAGCCATTGTTGGACTACTTGGACTCTATCATGTGAGCTAAGCTGATAAATCTCTATACATATATATATTCATTCTACTGGTTCTGTTTCTTTAGAGAACCTATCTATCTATCTATCTATCTATTCATTCTACCGGTTCTGTTTCTTTAGAGAGCCCTGACTAATACAGCAATCATTTTTTTTTACATTTATTTGTATGTGTATGCTTGTTCATGTGTGTTGTCATGCATATTTGGAGATCAGAGGACAACTTGCACTCAATTTTCTCCTTCAACCATGTGGCTTCTGGCAATGGAACTCAAGTCAATAGGCTTGGTAGAAAGCACCATTACATGCTGAGCCATCTTTCCAGCACTATAATTATTATAATTATATTTTTTCTTCATTTTGTTTAAGTTGACTTGAATTATCAGCTGTATTTGAATGGTCCTCTTACATGTTAAATTAGATAAGGAATTTTACTATTATTGCCCCATGAAAAGCTATTCTGTGCCTTTCAACTTTATGGCAGTGGGTGAAGTATTGCAGGGAAGACAGAACCAATCTAAAACAAAAGCTGCTGTCATAGCCAAAACCTCTTAAAGAATGGTGGCAGAAAATAACAGACAATTTTCCATTTGTGTGAAGTTCAGGATAAATACTCTATGTGTGGCAGAGGAAAGGTTAAAATAGCCTTGAACCTTAAATGTATCAAGTGTGTTCTTTCATTTGACAAAACTTAAAGTGGCCCTATAGTACAAGACTTAAGAAGACTAGACTAATTTTATAAAAGGAATTAAACTTACTATTATCTTATCCTTCTAAGTGACTTTCATTTACTACTGGGTCCGAACTCTTTGCTAATTGGAATCCTGCTGCTGAAAAGCTTTATAATCACTGTGAGAAGTTAACAACGCCGTCTTAAAATTTAATCCTTTCACTGGCATTTTCTTACTTTATAAATAATTTTGGTGGCCAAAATCTTTTTATGTCCCAAAGAATCTATCACCTGAAATTCAGATCATTCTGAAAGAGTGGAAAGCTATAACACAGGTGTAGTATCTGACCTTGCTTGTGTGTATTGTTAAAGAACTAATTTTCATTTATGCCAAAAATAGCTTTATTCAATTATCAGAGTGTCAGGTTAATATAGTTCTTCAAATTAATGCTATTACATTTTAGAGTAAATTTTGGTTGAGTTGGTTTTTATTCTTTCTTTTGCTCTTAACTCTGTACTTTTGTCTATAAATTATAGTGTTTGAAGAGTTCACACATAAAGTATAATTGTAGTTATTAAATAATGGATTTCCTTGTGTACTTTTTCTCCTTCATTTTAAATGTAAGAATTTATGTGCCTAGAACTTTAAATACCAAGTAAGTATTTTAAATACAAGGAAGAAATAAAGGAACATTTTAAACTAGATAGTAACTTACAGATAAAGTATATTGCTGGAAGTTATGTTGTACTCCCATAATCCCAGTTATAGGGAGAATTGGAAGAATTGCTCCAGTCCAAGTATTCTGGGTGTTAGTGCACTGTGGCCATCAGGTGCCCACATTAATTTCAGCATCACTATGGTGACCTCTTAGGATTGCTTAAGGAGGAGTAACTTAGCCCTGGTCATATAAAGGTACACACAATGATTATTTTATTTAAGAGAACAAAACTCAAATAAATTTAATGTTATTTGATGTCCAAATAAAGTCTTTGAGATTTACTAAAGGTAGAACTTTTGTTTCCAGCTCAGGTGAACTAACGTGGTCTGAGCTTAGCCTTCAATGGAACAAATAAAGACATCATCCATCGTCTATACCAGCAACATGGAAACTTTGGAGGGATACCTGTCATCCTGAAACTTGTATCCTTGATAGAATTTTAAGTGAAGAGTAGAAAGAACATGCAGTCTGATGAGTTCCCTGGGTTGACATTTTAGAAGTCATGTAGACCAAACCACCTGCCATTCATCAGATAGTATTATGGAGAGAAAAGTTTGCTGTGACAATGTGTGATGTCTGAAAAGTCTCTCTGCACAGTTCAGCTAACTATTGATCAACATATGTACAAGCTAAAAACTACTTGAGAGTGGGGAAAGTCAACTCAAATGTTAAGAGGTGGCATATTCCAACAGGACTGAGAATACAATGTGCTCCCAGGCAAACTTGTACCTAGAAGCCTAGAAGAGCCTAGTCTGAGAGCTGGAGAATAACAAGTTCTGAACTGATTGTTCCTGTTCTAGAAAATCTTAAAAGAAAGACCCCCCAATAAAACTATTACCAAATGACTTAACTACATCTGAGAAGAAACATGTCATGCTGAAACTCAGATGCTAGGAGTGAGGGTGAAGATGTGGAGTCCCAAACGTCTGACCTTGCAGGTGTGCACTGTTACGGAATGGCAATGTGCTGCAGCTGTCAAGCTAGAAAACACAGTGCTGCACATTCAATCAACAGTTACCACACATGGGAAAAGGGAAAAAGCAGGAAAATCAAACACAATGAGGGTAAAATCTAATCAACTGAAAATTATTCAGAACTGACAGCAGAAAAAACATAGGCCATTACAATTCTCTGAATATTCTCACAAAGTTTAAAAAATATGTAGGCAATAGATACTGAAAAGTTACTGGACTGAATACCTTCATTAGAAAATATGATAGCAAGTGGGTGTGGTGGTGCATACTTTTAATCCCAGCACTTGGGAGGGAGGCAGAGGTAGGCGGGCAGGCAGATGTCTGTGAGTTCAAGGACAGCCTGGTCTACATAGTGAGTTCCAGGCCAACTATGGCTGCAGGGAGGCTCAAAAAAGACGAAAGAGAGAAAGAGAGAGAGAGGGAGAGAGAGAGAGAGAGAGAGAGAGAGAAGAGAGAAAGAAAGAAGAGAGAGAGAAGCTCCCCGGAACTGCAGAGATGACTCAGTGATGAAGATCACTGGCTTCTCTTCCACAGGACCTGAGTTATTTCCAGTTCCAGGGGATCTGACTCCCTCTCCTAGCCTCTATGCACACAAAACTCTCATGCATGTAAAATAAAAATAAATAAAAACTTTAAAAGAAAGAAATATGAATGATTTCAAACCAGTACTGAAAGTAACATCTTGATAAAAAGGAAAACAACAAACTAAATATAAGTAAAGAATGAAAATCAGTGTAAAAATAAGTGAAACAGAGAATAGGAAACAACAGTAAATCAGTGCAAACAAAGAACTGGTTTGTGAAATGATAATAAAGTTTATCATTTTTATCCAGAATAATCAGACAATTATGAAGAATATCATAAATTAATGCTATAGACAAAAATGCTATTAAGTTTAACATTTCAAATTTATTAAAAAAATATAAATTCTAGCAAATTAGAAAAAATATATTAACTAAGTTAGAAGGACATTGGAACTGAAGAATTATATGGTTTGTTCAATACCAGAGAGAAAAGAATTAGATGAGGAAGCAACAGAATAAATTAAAACAAAACAAAAATCTAAAGGTTTTTCCTGACAGGCACTGTCAAAAAATTTAATAGGAATGATTTATTTTTTCTCAAGAGTAAATTTTAAAATATTGTTATGTAAGAGAAATTTTATAGTTAATTTAGTTTTCATATAGCTCATTAACTATGAGAAAATAATTTAATTAGCAGCTAATTAACTAAAATGGTAGAAAGAAGCAATTTATAGAACAAAAGCACAAACTACATTATATTTAATTGTCTCCTAAAAGCTACAGTATATGCAGGGACACAGTGGAGTGCTAACTTGAGACTTCTTTGAGCAAATAGAGTTTTATTCTCCAATAACTCACTTACTTGGCGATTATAGAAAATAAATACAATCCACAATGAACAGTTGAAAATAAAATGACCATTCAAAGACCTTTCTTCAAAGAATGCCAAGAAGATAGTCTCTGTGATAAATGAGGTTGAGCCTGAAAGGATAAAGATGTGAAAACTGATTATGAAGCCCAAAGTCCAAAAGCATGAGCAGTAAACATCAACTTGTTTAAGAGAAATAGTGAGTGCTGGATAGAATGGTAATTGATACACACCCAATATGGTTTAGTACTTTTCTGTGGTTATTAAACTAAATCACTACTAATTTAATAGTTTAAGGTAATAAATTTACCTGTTTTGCAGTAGTGGAGATGAAAAAATTGAAATGGGTTCACTGAGATAAAATCAAAGTACTAATAAGGCTGATTTCTTCTGGAAGTTGCATTTGCAACGATGTGTAATTTCATCCAGCTGTAGTTTGGGAACCTAAAGAGTTTGCTGGGTTTCCTTACAGAGCAGTGGGTGAGGTTTAGTTACAGAAGTGTAGGTGCTCCGCTCTTAAGGTGGCATTGGAAAACCTCCATCCAGGAGTGGATAGTGACCACCCCCACAGCCTCACAATATGGGAGTCAGAGCCTCTCCCTGAAGCCTTTTCTGCTTAGTCCCTCCCCCTTACACAGCTAAGGTCGACTGGTTGGTTAGGAGAGAAGGCTGACTCTCCCTGTCTCCTATGGCAAGTCAACAGTCAACAAGTGTGTGATGATCTTAAGCAAGCAGTTGCAACCCATCTTGGGAAGCAGGTGTCTGTCCATAGCTTGACATTCAAAAGACAGTTGTGTGTCACAAGGGTCTCCTCACAGTTCTACAACTCCAAACTGTGCTCCATTCTCTCCTCTCTGTCCCTCTCAGCATCCCTGTTTCACTTAAAAGAAACCTGTGGCTTCATTGGGCTCACCAGGACAAACTTCCCATCATAAAATCCTGAATTGCCTAGGAAAGTCTCTTTTATCAAGTAAACTCATCCACAGGTTCTGGGGATCAGAATGTTAAGAGCTCTAAGTGGCATTATTTTACGTATTTGAAGAAGGATCAAGAAACATAATATACATGTCAGATGAAAAAGAGTAATTGATCTCATAGGTCTGGAGGTGCCATTGTGTTCCTTCAAAGGATAACACACCTACAAATTAAAATAAAATACTGGTAAGTGAAGTTTAATAAATTTGTTGCTCCAGAGGTGAGGACACATGTCTATAATCCTAGTACTGAAGAGACAGAGGCAGGTGGATCTCTGAGAGATTTTGGTTGACCTGGAACTATGTAGACCAGGGGCTTCAAGGGCATCCTGTCTCTAAAGATTTTTTAAAAACAGTTTGCTAAGCTAAATATGTACTGTGTATTATGAGAACCAGTGGCCAGAATAGGCCTCTTGGTTTTTATTTATTTATTTAAAATATTTTATTGAATTTTTGTGTTTCATACAATATATTTTGATCATATTTCCATCCCTTCTCATACCTGCACCTCATTATACATCTGAATCAGTTTTCATGTACTCTTGTACTCTGTCATACATACTAAGGGAAAGTTTGTATACCCAAATGTTTTTCAGTGTGAGTCCATCCACTGGAGTCTGGTGAACTTATCTAGCCTCACACACATAAGGAAAACCAACTCTACCTCTCTCAGTAGTGATTAATTGCCAACAGTTTCTGAGCTAAGTTTGGGACTTCTTATTTCCCCACATCTATGCTGGGATTTTGTCTGGTGTGAGTTTGAATGAGCCTTGTGCTGGCTGTTACCATTACTGTAAGTAAATATGAGTACCTTCCCAGTAGTCTGTAAAATTCTGTTTCCCTGAGCTGGATGTGTTGGTGTACCGCTTTACTCCCAGCACTTGGGAGGCAGAGGCAGGCACATCTCTGTGAGTTCCAGGCCAGCCTAGTCTACATAGTGAGTTCTAGGCCAGCTGGGGCTACTGAGAGACACTGTCTCAAAAAGAACAAATTAAATAAATAGATAGATAAATAAATAAATAAAACCAAGGAAATAACTATGTTTCCTTGTGGTCATCAACCACCTCTGGCTCTTACAATCTTTCCATACCCTCTTCTGCAATGGTTCATGAGCCTTGGGTGGCAGATGTAGGTGTCCTCTTCAGCGCTACAGTTTCTTATTCTCTGCATTTTGGCAGTTGTGGTTTTCTGGGTTAACTCCCATCTGTTGCGTGAGGAATCTTCACTGGAGAAGTTGAGAGATGCATTGATATTCTTTCTGCTCGTTATTATACTAGGTTCCCGAGCTGTAGGTAGAGAGGATGCATCACTTAGGGCTGGATACCTTACATACACATATTTTCTGTATTTGGTCAGTTGTGAAACTTTGTAATAGTTTCCATCTTCTGCAAAAAGAGGCTTCTTTGATGGGTAGTGAGAGGTACACTTGTCTACAAATAAAAGTATATATATTAAGAATACAGTAAGAAATTATATTAGTCTTGGGTTATAACAAAAATAGGTTTTTTTCCAGGATCTATGACCTATCCAGTCAGGTGTATTTGATTATGTTACAGTACCATCCATGAGTTTCTTCCCATGGAACTCATGGGCTGCCTTACATCTAATTAAACAGCTGTTGATTAGCTCCAAGATAAAAGTGTGGCTACTGCACCAGTATAGGTGATTTAGGGGGGGCCTGGTCAATGCTATAGTTCATAGACATTACAGCTAGAAGTAATCATTGATTGATTTCTTCCCTTGGGAGTTTGCATAGTGTTTTCTGACACTATGGGAACTGGTCTTCAGCGAGGAGGCTTCCAAATCAGTCACCACTTGATTGCTCCAAGCCCTGTGTCCAAAGTATGTGCTGTCTTTGGTAATAGGGTCTTACTTTCAAATTCTGGGAGACAACCAAGGGTTGTGTTATTAGTCTGTACTATTTGGGGGGACTTAGGGAGTCTCTTGGACTATACTGGCCAATAACTCGAGGTTTCCCCTGTCTGGCACTGTGGTTTTAGTTATATCACCTTCAGCTATACACATGCAATCATATTGTGATATGTATTTTTCAGTAAGCTTTTGAACTAATATATTTCCCTCTGGTTTTTCAAACCACTTGAGCATTATTTATCTCTCCTCTTTCTCCCTCTGTATAACCCTTCCTACTCTTTCCCCTGTTAAAATAGCCCTGTTTTTCCCATTTCCTCCTTGATAACATCTGTCTCCTACTATCCCCCTCTTTTAGCTCCTTCTTTCCCTTTACCCTCATGATACTTTTCCAATTTCCTGGTTCCTGAAGCTACATCAAGATATATATTCCTTCTATGAATTTGGAGCTAGGATACCCAAATGAGAGAGAACACACCTCGCTTGGTTTTCATAGTCTGTGTTACTTCACTTAGTATAACAGTTCCTGGTTCCATGTATTTACCTGCAAATTTCATGATTTTTCTTTTCTTCACTGCTGGGCAAAACTCCATTGTATATATATATATATATATATATATATGTGTGTGTGTGTGTGTGTGTGTGTGTGTGTGTGTGTGTGTGTGTGTGTGTGTCTCATTTTCATTATCCATTTGTGGGTTGAAGGACATTTATATTGTTTCCACTTCCTAGCTATTGAGAAATAGAGCAGAAACAATTTGGCTGGGTATGTATTTCTGTAGTAGGATGTTGATGGGTACATGCCAAGGTGTGATATAACCAGATTATATGGTAGATCTATTTTTAGGTTTTTAGATAGTTCTCCACACTGATTTCCACAGTGGTTGCACTACCTTACAATCCACCAGCAGTGAACAAGTGTTCCCTTTTCTCCATATCCAAGCCAGCATTCTAACCATGGTAAGCTATTCTAACCATGGTAAGATGAAAGCTTAAATTAGTTTTGATTTTCATTTTCCGAATTACTAAGGATACCGAATGCTTTTAAAGATATTACTTAGTCATTTTTATCACTTCTTTTGAGAAGTCTCGTTCAGATCCATAGTCCATTTTTTAATAGGGTCATTTGTTTTCTTGACTCTTTGTTTTTTGAGTTCTTTGTATATTATAGATAAGAATCCCCTGTTAGATGTATAGCTGATAAAGGTTTTATGCCACACTGTGGGCTTACTCATCACTCAAATGGTTGTTTCCTTTGCTGTACAGAAGCTTTTTAGTTTAATGAGGTCCCATTTGTAATTGTTGACATGAATTCCCGAGCAACTGCAGTCTGACTTAGAAAATCATTTTGTACAACTATACCTTGCAGAAAACTGCCTATGTTTTCTTCTAACAATTTCAGCATCATAAATGGATTTCTTAAATTGACTAATACAATTTAAAAGGTGTGAAGGCTAATCCTGGGTGTCAACTTGACTGGATCTGGGATTAACTGAAATGAGAGAGATCTTCTTAATTGGATCATCTGAAGCTGGAAGACACACCCTAAATGTGGGTGTTACTTTTCTGATGCCAGGCTGTATAAAAGGCGACAGCAGAGGAGAACACCAGGCTTCTTGATGCTTGCCTTCTCTCTTGCTGGTGAGTTCGTCTTGCTGCTGTAGACTGAAGACTAGCTGATCTTTTGGAATTTGTCAGACCTTCAGTGCCAGATCGAGACTACTGAGACATCCAGCCTTGTGGACTGAGTGACTACAGATTCTCAGCCTCTCCAGTGTGGTGCAGCCATTGTTGGACTACTAGGACTCTATCCTGTGAGCTAAGCTGATAAATCTCTGTACATATATGTTCATTCTACTGGTTCTGTTTCTTTGGAGAACTCTGACTAAAACAAAAGGATAACAAGAAGGAAAACAGAGAGAATAGGAAATATTACAGAAAAAAATGCGATACACTGGAAAATATATGTGTAATACCAATGTAATATAACAAAAATTCCATTGTTTGGTCAGATATGTTCAGGCCAAATTAAAAGCAAAATAGTAATGTTCATTCTACTGGTTCTGTTTCTTTGGAGAACTCTGACTAAAACAAAAGGATAACAAGAAGGAAAACAGAGAGAATAGGAAATATTACAGAAAAAAATGCGATACACTGGAAAATATATGTGTAATACCAATGTAATATAACAAAAATTCCATTGTTTGGTCAGATATGTTCAGGCCAAATTAAAAGCAAAATAGTAAGTCAGGCATTTGAGAAGTTGAGGCAGGACTATCATGAGATTGAGACCACCAGCCTGGGCTACATGTGGTGACTCTAACTCTAAAAAGAAAAAAAAAAAACTAAAGAATACTGTATGATAACTTTAAAAATAAAATATATTGAATCTAAGTTCTAGGAATGTTCATATTCAGGCATAACACCTGTAAGGAAAACTGACTCTCCCTCTCTGAGCATCTATCAACTGCCAAAACATACGTAATTAGGACTGGAGATTCCTGTCCATCTCCTGCATCCATGCTGGGACTCTGTCATAAGTTCTGTAGATTCATATGTGCAATTACCCTGTGGTGTCCAGACAGCACAGTTTCCATGTAGTCATCTACCTCCTCTGGCTCTTGTGACCTTTCCATCCCCTCCTCTGAAATGATCCCTGAGCCTTTGGGTGAGAGTGTGAAATATAGGTGTCCCATTAGGTTGAGCACTCCACAGGTTCTTATTCTATGTACTTTCTACAGTTGTGAGTCTCTGCTAATCACCATCTGCTGCAATAAGAACCTTTACTGGTGAGATTTGAGAGGTGCATTAATCTAGTTAATGAAAGGAAAATATATAGCACATCAACACCTGTGGGTTGTATCAAAAGTGTGTTCTAAATGTTTTTCACTGTGGCAAAAAAAAACTCCCATAGGTCTCCACACAGCAGCCTTATGACACTGATGATGTGGCAGAAATCAAAGAAGGTAACTTGTGAAAAGATCCATGTGAAAAGTTGTCAGGAAGATATGAGGCTAATCAAAAGCAGGAATGTGGAAGATGTCATTAGAGTCATGTATGAAATCTGACCAAGAATCATCTCTTATGCTCCTTTTTCCATTACTCATATTTGTTGTTGAAAACAGAACCAAAGAAATGTCATACACCCTGTGAGATGAGCTTAAAGCAAAAGATGTGCTTGTTGATTTATGCAAACTGAGGAAAATTTAAGAATAAGTTCTATTTCCATAAAGTGATGCAGTTTTATTGATTGTAACATATTTACCTGCTTTTCCACCCACCTTGTAGTACATGAAAATCTCTGGGTAAGCAAATCACGGTACCTCCTACAAGCCAAAGTTCACCCAAAGAAAACAGTAAGAAAACAAGTAAACAAGTAACAAAACAACCTTTGAACACAATACTTCAATCACATTTATTTCTTGCACTCACTTCCAAATCCAAAAGTTGTCATATATTTCTAATTAATTCTGGGCATGGCTTGTCTTTAGAATGCAAAGTGTATACTTTGTGATTACAAAGAATTCAAAATAATCATTATAAAACATTGTACTTTGAAAATAAGAAACAAAAGACTGTGATTTCCCATCATACATTGTATTTCCCAGAGATTTGGAAAATCTCTTTGAAGAGCTGTAATCAGTTTCCTGTGATTTGTGTCTGTGCATGTGTGTGATGCAGGCACACTCATCCCTGTGGGCATATGTGATGGCCAGAATTTGGTCTCTTTTACTACCCACCTTGTCTTTTGCATCATGGTCTTTCATTGAACCTAGAGCATACTCTGCTCTTTTGGGTAGACTAATTGGCCAGGGAGTCTCAAGATCTGAATATCTCCACTTCTCCTCAGCAACGGCTTCCACCACCCATGGCTGGGTTACAGACTTAAATCGCCATGCCTAGCTTAGTTTCTGGCATCTGAAAACAGGTCCTCATGCTTACACAGCAAGCACTCTACCCACTCAGCCATCTCCTCAGTCCTGAAACCACAGTCATAAGGCTTTTACTCCATGCACCAGGCAAATTCATTGCCCAGTGTTCTGTGTCCTCAGCTGAAGAGCATAGGGATTCACACCAGGAGTGGGAGATAGTCTGTCAGTCTTCACTTGCTGTTAGTATGCTCATGGTGGTCTTACTATTGACTTAGAGGCTGAAATCTGACTGCTTTTACTTATGACCTTGAATCTATGTGGATAGGACAATAAAATCTATCTAAGCTGCTAGTTTTCTGTTTATCCTATGTGAGCAATAGAAAGTGGAAAAAAAATATAAAATAAGTCTAGTTGTGACTTTGCATTCAGACTTGAAGATACTGGGCCTTCTGATCTCCTTAAATTGCTGCAATGGCATGTCTCTAACCTTTTGTGTTGAAACAAAGAAGAAACAATTGTACGCTCTAGTTATCTGAAATAATCTGTGTACTTGTACCAGAAGTTATAGTAATAATTCCAAAGATCAAGAAATACTTAGAAGTACTGAGGGACTCAAATCCCAGCATTCCCCTTGCCTACAAATCCTGTGCTTTCATGAGCTGCAGCTTTAATGTGAATTTGAAACTTGGACACTTTCAGTGTAGCGGGGCACCCGATAGGTTGGTCCTGGGTTTTTATCATGATCAGGATATTCATCTTTACTTCGTTTCTGACAGACTATCTAGAATCAACATTAAAAGCTACAAACAGATAGGCAAAAATATTCAAAAGTTGGGAAGCTTTCTTCCTAAGCTCCCAAACTGTAAACTCAAAATGATCAGTGTCTGGAAAATATCAGGCAATTACTAAATTATGTGCATAAGTGCCAGGTATAGGGTATATCTTTGAGCCAATTTATTAAACAGGCATGTTTACAGGACTCCATATTTCTTTCACACAGGCGGCTCATATCTTGAGATATCTTTCCATTTGCTTGCGGATGTTAACTTTAAATACTGACTCAATTCATTACAGTCTCCTCCAGAGTTTTAGTATAGGCCATGCTATCTGGTGGATATATTGGTATGCTCAATGCCAAGGGAACTCTGGCTAGGATTTAGAGCCCAGGGCATGCTACTTGTGCCTTCCATTTCTGTGATGAGCTGAAGAGGCAGAAGCAGTGGGGATTAGAATGTTAGCAGTGAAGAGAAGAGAAATGGAGGGCAACTGCCCTGGGAATAAATTTGAAAGCATTCCTGCTGGGATTAAGAATGTTCTGAAGACAAGCAGCCAAATGTGTTCATAAAGACACTTACCGAGGGAGCAGGCAGGTGTATTTTGTCAAACTGCTAAAAGTCAGAATCCTAAAATAAAGGTTAAAGAAAGCAAAGAATGGAATTAACAATTTCCAGAACTGGGAAATAGATGCATTTCTGTTTCATGCTTTTTGTATGCTGGGAAGGAATTGCAGGTGAATCCTGGCTTTTGACTGAGGCACCATGTATGAGACTACTCACCTTCATGCACAGTGTTATAAAGAGATGCTGAGAGTGATGGTGACCTAAATAGGATTTTTTATGCTCACTGATATTCCTGGTGGACGTTCATGCCAGAAGATTATCCTGGCTGCCAGAGAACAACTAGGACTCTTAGGCTTTGCTGCACATGAGAGACTTACATAACTTATTAAGTAACTATTTTATGAAATACAAATTTATAAATATTTTCTCATTTAAAAATTGGATGGTATTCACTAATTATCCCATCACTTAAATGATACCAGGGAAGACACAGTTGACTTGCAGTTGATTCTGCCCAGGAGAAAGTGTGAAGGAGGAAATGAGCACTATCACAGGAGACCTTTTTCAAGAACAGCTGACACGTTTTGACATAAAATTTATCTAAACTCTAATGCTGAGTGACTACCCATAATTGTTTCTGTGTGTAAATATAATTGTATTAATACTTCAGCATTTATGTCTGTTCAAAAGCAAAGAAAGGGGCTGGAGAGATGGTTCAGCAGTTAGGAGCATTGGCTGCTCTTGCAGAAGACCTGAGTTTGAATTTCAGCACCCTCATGGAGGCTACAACAGTCTGTAACTCCAGTTCCAGGGCATCCAACACCTTCCTTTGTCCTCTACATGACATGGGTGCACTTACATACATGCAAGCAATACATGCCTACACATAAAATAAAAATAATAACTAACATTATTTCCTTAAAAAGGAAAAAGAAAAGATGACATTTTAAATTATTTTTGCAAAACTATTCCAAAAAGAGACACTAAGAAAATAGCCTGGCATGGTGGCACACACCTGTTGCTCCAGCACTCGGGAGGCAGACGCAAGGTGGATTTCTGTGAGTTCAAGGCCAGCCTGGTCTACATAGTGTGCTCCAGGCCAGCTGGGGCTATAGGAAAAAAGCAGACAATGACTAGACTATATATAAAACTAGAACCCACAACCTGCAGCAACCTGCTCAGGAAATTAGCCTATTAAGTGCCTTAACTAGAGAAGTATGCTAGCATGATTTAAGTCAGAGTTGTAGGAAATCACACTATCTCTATCAGCTATCCAGGAAATCAAATCATAACCCCTGCAAAAATTGACTTGCAAAGGCTACAGCTTGATTAATGACTGATGGCTTGTCTAGTTTTTATCCCTCTTTCTAATCTGGGACTCTAGCAAAAGCAAAGCTGCATTCTTATCCATCAGAGAAGATGCTTCACTTGTGCTCAGCATTCCTATAGCTTCTCCACACCGACATCTCTACTGAGGGCACTTCTGAAGTCTTCTCCTTTCCAGTATAAAGCTTTCACATCCATGCCTGCTCTTGAGTCTCTGTCGAAATACAAAGGGTGGTGGCCGACACCCTTGCTGTAATAAGCTCTAATAAATAGCTTTGCTTGTTCTCATTGGTTGGCCTTCATTTATGTCCCTACAGGGCTACTTTACAGTGTTCCAAGCAGCAACAAGCCTTGAGCTTTCTCTCAGTGTCTTTCCTCTTTAATAGTCTCGCCTTTCATGCTATCACTAAGGAACCTGTTTTCTATTTTTGTGCAGCTCCATTTATTAAACCTTCATTTAACAGTTCGACTTATATATATGCTCTTGTATCTTGATTTAAATTCATTCTAAGCATTCGTCCAATTAATTTTTCCACATGTAGCTTAAAAACCTGAAAAGTTACAGCCTTCATCTTCTTCCATTTGGCTCCTTATTATAGTCACCTGTACTTAAGGCTCTTCTGAAAATCTTTATCTACTTAGTGAACTTTAAACGGTGATTTAAAGGAGCCTAGATTGCAGTATTGTTTCTATTTCCATGGATATAAGTTGCATCATCTCTCAATGTTACTTCACACACTCATTAGGTTTCTTCACACACTCACTGGATGGGGTTTCAGAGGTCATGTATTTAGGAAGTTCCTTTCCTTTTATTAATTTCTGATAATTTCATACGATTATTGTCTTTGCTTTGTTTCCACCTCTCCCAGTTCCTCACCCACTCTTCCCAAGTCCCATGTACCTCTAATCCCTATCAGTTTTTTGTCCTTTTTTGATTATTACTATTGCATACATACACACACATACACACACACACACACACAGACACACACAAATATACACATATACAATGCACTGAGTCCTTTTAGTGGTGCTTGTGCATCCCTATGTTTAGGGCTGCCCACTTGTGATTAGATAATCTCTCAGGGAGCTAGTCCTGGAGAAAACTGACTCTCCTTCACTCAGTATTAATTGATTGCCTATAGCCCTTCATCTTGAGGTGGGACCCCATGACATTCCCTAGGTCTGCCTTTGTATCAACTGGTTTTCCCAGTATGCGGATCTCATTAGACTACCATACTGTAATCAGTTACAAGCTTACTACATATACAGCTAAACAACTCTAAATTCTCTCGAAATTCTATTTTTTTTGCAACTTGTTTTTTAAATTATTTATTTAATAACCACATAAGTAGAAGAAGCATTTCATTACATCAGCATTGACATCTTCAATAACAATTTCCAGAGTTAAGATGCATCTTTCAAAACTGGCTGTGAATTTTCAAGTTTACAGTTGGGAATACAGTTATACAATATTGTACTAAGTATAAACCCTATAAGACATAAAATTGAATGAGCTTTTAACCTTTAAAAAGATCTCCATTTTCATTTTAAAATATTCTGTTTTATACAGAAAAACTCATTTT
>NW_008340588.1:1871022-1871238 GCF_000622305.1 Nannospalax galili
ATTTTTATGCTTTGAAGAATTATTTTTTTTTAATTTTAAAAAACATTTATTTTTACACCCACTTCCCAGATAGAACCCCCCCACAGGCTCCCTCCCCCCACTAGAGCCCTTATACTCTGATATCCCTGCTCTACTGTCAGTTGTGTTGTCAGCACCCCTAGCCATTCCCCACTACTTGTCCATCTGGTGAATCTAGTCAGCCTATCTAGAGGTCTT
>NW_008340588.1:1871307-1889545 GCF_000622305.1 Nannospalax galili
TTGGGGTCTGCTGTTCATTTTCCCAGTTATTATTTTTTTTAATTTGTTTTAAATTTTTTTTAATTTACTAAATTCTACTTCTTATCTAGAAAATTGTTTCCTTTGTTTCACAGTCTGGTTTATGTTTTAAAATACTATATTTATGATCTCCCTCCACTTGCTTCAGTTAAGTGGCACATGATATAAGTTATATTAGTAGAATTATGTTTCTTAGTTCTGTTGTTATTTGTTCCCACTTAGCATGAATTTTCAACATTTTCTCTATTACAATCATTTATTTGATTGCAAAATTATCTTATGTCTCCCAAATTTCCTGTTTCCACCAAGGGGCGGGGCCTGCTGCTGAGAACTGACTGGGGAGGGGTTTTCTGCACCATCTTGGGATGGAAGCTGGGAGCCAGGAACACAAGGGAAGTGGGCGCAGAGAAAAAGATGGCCCTGTGGCCTCACCTGCATTGCGAGAGGGACATTTACTGACCTGAAGCGAGATTGTGGGTCCAAGGTGCGTGGGCAAAAGTTAACAGAGACTGTGGGCCCGCTGCTCAGAGCTGGGTGCTGGGTGCCTGGCGTTAGTCTCTGTAAGTTTCTCTATCCTCCCTCCCAAGATATAAACTATAATAAATTGACATAGAAATATGTCATATGGTTTGTCTGATAGCACAAGAGACTCCAAGAGAACTCCAATGACATCTTACTTTAAAAAAATTTTGAATTTATTTTTATTTTATGTTTATGAGTATTATACCTTCATGTATGTAAGCACACGTGTCATGTCTTCCGGTGCTGGAGGAGAGAAGAGTTACAGATGGTTGTTAGCTGCCATGTGGGTGTTGGCATTTGAACCTGGTTTTCTGCAAGAACAAATGTGCTTAACTGCTGAGCCATCTCTACAGCCCCAATCTTACTTACTTTTCAAAACAAATAACTATTAAATATATCTATTCTTTACCTTTACCTAAGGCAAACCATAGTTTAAGACATTTTTTTTTCTTCTTTTCAAGGGAGGAAGAGCTAATACTTTAATACAGAATGATAATTTGTAAAGACAAGAAACATTGCTTTTAGTTTGAAATATGCTTTGGGCATAGAAAATAAACATCATATGAATAGATGTTGGATTAGCTTGTGGTTACATGGAGGATGACAGTTCACAGAGTCCTGCACATACAGTGTGGTAAACAGTGGAACCTGATAGATGCTTACATGCTAAATGCTAGAACTAGAGTCATTCTTGAGGTTTTGAATTTAATTAATTTGATAAGCACATAGGTGAAACACATTAATTAATGAAAGTAAATAATATTCCCAAGAAAAGAAGACCGAATAGCCTAGGTTTAGAGGTGATTTTGCAATATAAAATCTATAAATGAAAATTATAACATTTCAGAAATATTTGGGTTGTTATTTAAATGCAAAGTTATCACAAGACTGGTGCTTGCACCCTAATTTTATTATAAAAAAAAAGTATGGCTATAATTAAGTGTCATAACACCCTTTATAAATAACAAACTTATTACTATGGCTCCAATAGTATCCTGTTATAATACTGTTTGATCTTTTTATCTTCTATTATTTATATTGTATTAATTTTCTTCACAATAGTTCATCCAAAGGAAAAATAATGCTTTTTTTCAAAAGAAAATAATGTGTAACTATATGTTATATGTACAAAATGCATAGAACATGGAGTTTTTACCTAAATTAACAAAGGTGGAAATTGCTTTTAGAAACATATCTTTGATGAGCTCTGAACTTTTGATTGTGTACACTTTAAATTTCATTTTAATATTGTGCTTTCTCTATGGTATGATACTTTATAACTCAAATTAATTTCAGTTTTTGTGAAGCAATGACCTTTGAGTTTGCAGACAACATCTGGAGGAAACAGCTGGGCAACTGATCAGGTGTTTTTTCAAGTAGAAGTGCAATGTGGTGTTCCTGCGGTACTGTTTAGAGATTTTCAATTCTCACATCATGTAGCACACAGTGGTGCTATTAATTAGAAACTGATGGAAAGCCAGAAATAAATCCTTATGTCAAGTACAATGTCTTACATGGAGGAGACCGGAAAGTCATGCAACTTTCTGAAATTGAAATGTTCTGGGTAACAGCAAGGATAACAGACTCCCTGCTACCAAGTCAATATTTTCCAACTGCTAGATGTTAATTTCTTTAATACCTAGTTTCTCTCTCTTAAATGTATAACATTAAAATGGCCTCTCATATCCTAATGAAAAACAATTCAATTGTTCATATTCTGTTGTATTTATTTTTAATAAAATTAATTCAAATATATATTTGTTATGGTTGTAAACATAGAGAATTAATATTATTATTCCCTCTCATTCACAGTGCTTTCCTTTTTTCCTTGATCATAATGAATATGGACCTGGACCACAGTGCATATATGAGTCCTAAGAATCAGATCTCTTCCAAAGACACACTGGACTTTTTTCTAGAACTTCTAATCTGCCCTCATGCAGTGGATAGCTATAGTGACAGTCTTTCCTTAAATACAGGTAAGCTACTTAGAGAGTCCTCTGTTTTCAATAGCCTAACTTGTTATCACCAGGAAGTTTGTCAGAAACACAAGTCCCCAGGTCCTACTTCAAACTTACTAGCTCAGAATCTACAGTGTCAAAATATCTCGGGTGATTTTTCTACACCTATAAGCTTGAGAAGACCTGCCTTGGAGCAGGAGTTCTCCACAGGGCATTACATCAACATGACTGCAAAGCTTTAAGTATGTCACCCCAGCTGCCTCCCAAAGAGATGGAAATGAAGGGTAAAGGGTGGGCTAGGTGACTGTATCATTTAAAAAGCTCGAGGTAATTTTGATGCATAAAGCTAACAAAATCCCTGGTTGTAACCTCATCCATCAGAACCATCCAACTGTGCCCATGAAAATGCATATTCCCAGCTCTTGTTCCAGAGGGACTCATTCTTTCATTTAAGATGTTTGATTGCAAGTTCTCTGTCTCTCAGTTCACAGCATACCAGTTAACTATTGTGTACAGATGCACGCATGCATGCACACAAACAGGCACACCACAAACACATGCCTTTCAAAGAATTAAGCTAAAAATTTTTTTTTCATGTGGAAGTCTGAGTAGTCAGGAAAGATTTAGGGCATGATTAGTCAAGGCTGAATGTCTTTCTATTTTATGAATCAATCACTTTTACCTCTGCCAGAATCATCCTTAGGTAGAAAAAAAATGCATTCAATATTCACAGGGCTCCCTACATCCTCTTATTCTATGTACGGCAGAGAGAGGACATTTTCCTTCCTTCCTTCCTTCCTTCCTTCCTTCCTTCCTTCCTTCCTTCCTTCCTTCCTTCTTTCCTTCCTTTTCTTCCTTCTTTCTTTTCTCCAGAAGATGAGAATGTGGTCCAAGAAAGTCTCAGAAAATGTATTTTGCAAACTTGTCTTTAAAAGAACCTCTCTGATCAAGTCCTTTCCTGATTGACTTAAGTTCCTTGGAGACTTCAGGGCTACCACAAAAAAAAAAAAAGCAAGGCAACGTTTACAAAAGAACCGATGCACCTTTGGCAGAAGACAGAAGAAATTGATGCCAAAGAGAAAATAAACAGATACTCATTTAGGGTTGTTTTGTTTAGTGTTCTTTGTGGAATTAGAATTAGTTAGGAGTTTATCTTTGTGAAATACAGAATTTTGGACTTAATATAAAGTCATAATAACATGGAAGTGTATATATTGTAGAAAAGTCCAAACATGGATCTTTTGTAATATGTAATAATTTTTAAAAATATTTTTTCGTGAAAAACCTGACTCTATTCCTAATTGAATAGTTAAGCAAAAGATAATTGTCTTTCAAAGTTTTGTTCATTTGCATGTAAAGAAAACTGATTTTGCTTCTTTCAGTATATATTTAAATTCTGGTCATAAACTCAATTTCAGCATATGAAATTTTATAATATGAATTCTATGATACTTTTAAGATAATCAATCATGTTTCAATGTAACCCACACTGCATAGGAGACTTTTATTATGAGCATTATGGTTGTAGCATAGTAAAGTGCATTGTTAATGAACCATGGAAAAGAAATAATTTCAACTAATAGGCATATATGTCAAATTTCAATTAGGACTGAGTTGGAATCCAAAAAGAGAGAAGAGTGTATAAATTTAAACCTTTGACCTTCACCATAAAGTACAAGGTCTGAAAAGAAAATTAAATTATTTTATGGTAGCATATAAATTTGAATAAATTAATGTCATCTGAAATTCTTTGTCATGAATGTCAGACTCTATATATGCTTTTAGAAAACATGATGTACTTGAAATTTATAACTTTGAGATAGTTACTTCCATTTCATATATTAAAATAGTAATGAACAAAAAATTAAGATAATTTTCTTGAATCCATGGTCTGTTAAGCAATGTGTCAATAGATGGATAATTGGTGCTGAATTAGTATCTGATAATACAGATCAAGACTGAGAATTGTTCTAGAGAACGATAAAAGGATTCTTTATATTATTACGCAGATAGCCACTGTCTAGTTTCCATAGGCCTCCATGTATATTTAAATTCAATTCATGTTATTGAGTGAGGACCCAAGCAGAATTCACACACTGCATGGGGGTTTCTTCCTTCTTAGTTTTCTGGCTGTCTATTTTTTCCCTTTGCAATCCTTTTTAAGGTGAGAATTATTTTTTATTCCATTCAGAAAAATAACACAGTTTATTATGTAGCAAAAAATGCATGAATAGTAGTTGTGAACTGTGTTGATATTCCTATTGTGTGCCCACTGACTTCCTGATCATTGTTCAGTTGATGAAATGGGTTCTCCTTCTTATATTGCTTCCCCTGTTACTGAATGTTCTGATGGCATGGCTGCATTTTCTTTTTTGAAAGCTGTCCCTCTAGCTCATACATTTTTATTTTTTAAGAGACAGGATATCCCTGGTTACCCAGTTGGCCTGTAACTTCCTATGTAGACCCAGGCTGGCCTTGATCCCACAGAGATCCTCTTGCCTCTGCTTCTGGAGTCCTAGAATTAAAGACATGCACTACCACGTCCAATTGCTCATACATTTTTCAGTGTTAAGTGTGGGCTACCAAAATTCAGTTCTGACTGTTTATGTCAAGTCTATCTCTTGGGGATTATAAGACTATAGGAGACTTTAAAAACTAAAAATTAGTATTTTCTCTAACACCTAAAAGTGAAGAGGTTGTTAAAATGTAGGAGTACACACACACACTTTCACACACACACAAATGTATCCCAGTTGTAGTCACTGAAGTTATTTAATATATATCTCAGTGATTGATTTTTGTGTCTACTTTTCAAAGAGTAAAAACAAGTACTTTATAGTCTTTCTCTTCTTTTCAACTCGTTTTTCTGTCCTATAAGTATAAAAAGCAATTTATTACATAAGATATGCGCTAAAGGGCATGGAACTCAGGAGCTGAGATCGATGGCATGCTGCATGTTCTCAGTCAAGGTGAGGAAGGTCAAACAGAGGGAAGATTAAACTGCTATCCCCTGGATTCTTAGAGCCTTTTCTCAAATAATGTTGTCACACATGGAGAAATTTTAACTTGAATGTCAACTGAGACTTAGTAATTTATTTGAAATGCTCAGATATAGAAAATGGCCAACAGTAATAAAATAATGCAACATACTACAGGAATTGATAGAACTATTTCATAACCAAAGAGCCATTTTGGATTAATGGTGAGGCACGCACTTGCTTAGTAGGAATTTAAAACAGTGTGTTATTTATGTGGGCACCGTAGCTGGAAGTGTGACTGGTACAGAGCAGGCTTTATAAATTTTAACCCCAAGCAAACAAAAGCTATTATACATTAAATAGTTTGAAGACACATCTTTAAAATTATGGTATCTACAAATTAGCAGTGAAATGCATTATTAGAACATGAAATTTCTGTTATCTTAAACTGACCTCAGAATCTCTTCACTCAGTTTCTTTCATTTCATAGAAAGGCTGATGAAGCTCACAATCTGTGATCTGACCAGAGTGGGAATGTGTCAAAAGAAGGATTGCCGGGGCTGGAAAGATCGCTCAGCTGTTAAGAACACAGGCTGCTTTTGCAGTGGACCCAGGTTAGATTCCCAGCACACACATGTTGACTATCAAACCTCCATAACTCCAGTTCCATGGGATCAGATGCCCTCTCCTGACCTCCATGGGCATTGCAGAACATGAGTGCACTTACACTAAGGCAGGCAATACACTCATCCACATAAAATTAAAAAATAATAATAATAAAAAGGACTGCCTCTGCAAGCCCTGTCTCCTCAGGCTTCAGTATTTTTGACTTATTGTTTTTTAAAAATTTAGTTTTTATTTTTTTGTACCGCCTTAGCAATTTATTTTAATTTTCTTGAAAATTTTCTGTGGAATAAAGTACATCCATTTAGTTTAATTTTTTTTAATTTTATGTGTATGCCTGCATGTATGTAAGTGTACCTATGTCATACAAGGGTCAGGAAGGTCAGAAGAGAGTGTCAGATACCCTGGAACTGGAGTAACAGGTGGTTGTTAGCCACCATGTGGGTGCTGGGAACTGAAACCAGGTCCTCTGCAAGAGCAGTCAGTGCTGTTAACCACTGAGCCATCTCTCCAGTCCCTGTTTGTTTACTTTTAAACACATAAATTAACATAGGTTTCTAAGGTATATAAAACCAAATTTTTCAAAGAATAGTTTTTTCATTTAAAAATTTTTAGCACAACTTTTCAGTTTACTTGCAAAAATTAAGTGAAAATTTACTGTTATTTTTTAGGTGACAGTACTCAGTAAATGCTATTGCTTGAATTACTTGGAAATGACAGGATAACATAAAAATCACCAAGATAGAGAAAAGTTCATTCATTCACTTTGGTAAGTTATTTTAATATTTTAGGCTTAAAAATTTTAAAGTGCCCTAGTTACCAAAACCCACCATTGTGGATTTGTATATTCCTGCACTGATCTTGTTTTGATTAGCTTATGTAAACATTTTGTGACCACACTCAAATATTAAAATGCAGTTAATTGTATAGAAATGCCCCATGTTTTCCATTTTGTGCTTTTCTGTGACTTCAGATTTACGAATACTGCCCTCCTCTAGAATCTTCTGAACGATTATAGAACACAACGCCAAGCACCATGTTTGCGATTCACTGCTTCACCATTACAGAAAATGCTCATATACTTCATAGTTTTACCCCCCCCCAAAATCTTTTATTCTAAGTCGTGCATGCCTAGATTGAAGGTTTCTTTGGTGGTGGGAGTGAAAGTGGACTTAGAAGTATCTGGTAGCATCTACAGTGGCTGTTTAGGTTCTTATTTAACCAAATTGATGTTTAATTTTTTTCAAATATTTTATTTATTATTTTTATTATTTTATGTGTATGAGTGTGTTGCCTGCATGTGTGTGAGTGCACCCGTGTCGTGCAATGTCGTGGAGGTTAGAAGAGGGCTTCGGATTCCCCTGGAACTGGAGTAAAGATGGTTTGCAGCCACCGTGTGGGTATTGGGAATTGAACCCTGGTCTTCTGCAAGAGAAGTAAGTACTCTTAACTGCTGAGCCATCTCTCCAGCCCCGATGTTTAATTTTTTTTTTAATTATTATTATGTTTTGATGATGTGTATGTGTGTGTTTTTATGTGTTGTTATATGTATGTGAGTGCAGGTGTCTGTGCAGGTCAGAGGCGGTGGATCACCTGGAGCTGGAATTACAGGCAGTTGTGAATCACCTGATGTAGGTGCTGAGAACTGAACTTAAATACTCTGTAAGAGCAGCACCAGGTCTTAACAGCTGAGCCATCTCTCCAGCCTGATGTTTCATTTTAACTTTTGAATGTAACTGTTTTCACTAAATTAATGATTTTCAGTGTCTGGAAATGTACATCCTATATCCACATTGCTGGTAGTACCTATAGAATGTTAGTGATGGCATCACACCATTGTGAGAACTCCCTTACCTGTGTTCTATGACTCACAAAATGCTAAATTGTGTTTCATGTAATTATTTCTTTAATCTTCCATACCATGAAAGTTTGTTACCTGAAATACTTGTCCAATAATGAGTGTAATTTAAAGTCCAAACTAAAACTATTGCAAAATGGGAGCCAAATTTATAAGAAAAGTTCACTGGTATAAAAAAGAAATACCATATTCTATTATTCAGATGATTATACTTATTAGTGCAAAAATCACTTGATGTGTATGATAAGAAGGCTTCTAGCAGATGCCTCTTTGATGTAAGATATAAAACAGCACATACCTCATTAAACAAAACATCAAAAGCATAAAAATGCAACCATTAATCTATATTTCATAATTTCCCCATAATAAGTGGAAGTAAAACTCACTGAACACAAATGAAAGAGCTGTGGAAAAAGGTGGTATTAAAATTCACATATGGTTCAGTCCTTGTTCTTTTGAATTCTATCAAACATCTGTTGGTCCAAATTGAATGTAAGAATAAAAAACAGATTTACATATGAATAGTAGCTTAGGAACACATCCAACAGGAAGGATGACCAGTTTGACTGTTTAATCAAAAACCTGTGTGTTATCAAAGAATATTGGGTGTGAGTGAAATGCTAAGCATCCTTTAACCCAATTCATATATTTTACAGATTGATAGATTGATTTTCATAGCAATTAATTAACTTGTTTTAGCCCACACAATCCATCTCATTATAATCTTGATTAGAGAGGTACTTTTAGATCAATGTAATATGCTATTATTCTGCCATGCTACTTTGGAAATATTATTTTTAGTGTCCAAATCTTAAATCCTTAGTTTTGGGAAATGCCAACCAGGAGAGATGGTGCTGTTCAGCAGCATATGCAGAGGACAGAGCTGCAACGCAGGTAGTATGGAGGCTCATGACATCATCCATTCGCTTGATACCTACTGCCCCTCAGTTATGTCACACAAAACAGTCACAAACTTGTTCTAGCATTGTTCCTCATCATCACTTTCTTCCTCTTCCCAATAAGTCTGAGAAGTCCTTCAATCTGTTTTGCTTTCTTTTCTGGCCAGATTTAGAGGAACACATTGCTCAAAATTTATCTCCTTTTCTCCTCCCTGACTTCTGCTCTTTCTGTTTCTATCACCATCCTTTTTACAACTGGGGACCACTTAAAAATCTGTTTCCTATGTTCTGAACTATTTTTCCTTTCTCTAACAGCACCCTACCTCTGGATCAGTTGCTCAACTTCCTGAGAACAGATTTGTTCCCTTTCATGGTACTCCCCAGAGCATTTGTGCCATGGGTAGCCAAGTGCCATGATCAGGCAGGGTACATTCTTGCCTCATACAACGTGTGCTTCTTCAGAGCAGGAATGACGTTCAGCTCATTGTTGTAATGCCAACACCTAGAATTATGCTGGCTTACTAGAGGCAGATAGATACATATAGTACTTTATGACTAAACACAATGAGTAAGCAGCTTTTCAGGACAAAATCTGATTGTTTTCAGTTTGCAATTTTCTCTAAAATGTGTCTGTCATTTCCTGTAGAGGAATAACAGGTCCAAGATTTTAATAGGGTTGAGGCTAGTTATTGTGTTCTGTTTGAATGGATTACTTTTATGTACAATTGAAATGTGCTTATTCTCTGGAAAGCTCTGCTTGATCCTAAATAATTGTCCCATCTTTTCCTACAAAGTAAAATGTGGTATTTTAGTCTCTTCTATCCTGCTGGATTTATCATGGTTATTTAGAATGTATGTGTTGCAACTTTTAAGGCAGAAGTGACCAATGAACACTCACCTACTTGCTAAAAGAGTACTCATGCAAATATATTAAATTTAAAATATCAGTTTCATTTATCTGTAAACATAAATATCCTCCTAACATTTACATATTCATATAATACCAAGATATAAATAAAAGTTAGGAGGAGGAATGATGTTAACAAAATTAATTATTTAGCTATAAAATTTGTTTTTAGAGATTTGAAACCATACTGAAGTGAATAATTTCTGTCTCCTGACAGGTGTAAATCATATAACTAAAAAAAATCAATCAAGTTTTCTTATTCAAATTCATATGAATAAAATGTTTTACTGTTGACACATTGGTCTGTGTTATGCCATAGTGTATCTCCTGTGTGGTTCTATCCATAGTCTCCTCAAGAAATTTATTTCTGTGTCAGAGAAAAATAGTCTGCTAATTACTAACCTGCCACTTTTCTCCTTTATCCCGCTGCCTGAGTTCTACACACTGTCAGCCTTCTACACCAACACAAGATGATTGGGGACTTCACTCAACATATAATTGAAGAATTTAGACTTTAAGATATTCACTCTGATAAGGACACATTGGAATCTAACTATTTGTTATAAAGTGAATATATTATCTGGGAAAAACATAGAAGAAATTAATCAATACAAATGTTAACTTTTCTGAATAGATCCCTTCTCTGTTGTAGCTTCTATACTGTCACGTACTAAACAGAAGTGAATTAAATGTTCACAGAAATTTATGAACATCAGCTATAACCACTACATTGTCTTGAGTTAGTCTCAGCTTACTAAATCTTTTGAAAAGTAACACTGTCTGATACTTATCTAGTATTTACCTGTACCTAAACTCATCTTACTATTATTCATGCACTAGCTTATCTAACACTTGCATCTGAGACTGATGTTATTATTAGCTTCATTTTAAAGATAAAGAAACTGGAACAGAGAGAAATTAAATAAGAAATCCAAGGTGACCCAAGCTGTACTAGGTGGCACCCAGACAGTCTGTTTTAATACTTTTAATCACCTCAGTGTTGCGCTTCCCAGGGGAAAGCTTATTTTTTCCCCTATTCAGGCAGAATTCTGTATTCCATGAAGTGATTTCATCATTATTTGAAATATATATTGATGTTTTTAACTGTGATATATATTAAAATTGGTAGATTACATAGATTTTATTTTCTTATAGAATGCAGTCACAGGATTCTAATGCTTGCCTTTCAAGTAAAATACTAGAGCTACCAAGTTAAACATATTTTCCAAAATAATTTTTTTAAACTTTTCTGTTCAATTGAGTAGATTACTCAATTCAAACTTCAGTTGATATAAGGGTACAACTGAGGAATGTCTGGGGACATTTGGGGACACAATAGTCTCTAACACAAATGACAGAATGTATGAATTCCAGTGGGTGGTATGGGAGGGTGCCATTAGGGAAGGGGGTATAATGATGATTAAGACTGATTGAGGTGTTCTGTACGAAATATGCAAAAGTTCAACAAAAACAAATTTTTTAAAAATTACAATTTTAACACTAAGGATATAATATAATGTAATTTGTATCCAGATTCATGAAGAAAATGGGGTTGGAAATTTACATCACTGTATGAGTCTGTATTGAAGTATGTGTGTGATTCTGTATTGAAGAACAGAGCAGTGCTGGAAGAAGCAAAGGAGCAAGAAACCATGGGTATAGTCTGAGAGTTATGCAGTTGACTTCGTGGTCAGGCAGTAGTAGACATGAGGCAAAAGAAAACCAGAGAGGTTGGGGACAGACCAGAGCTTCACCCATTAAAGTATGATAGCTCCCATTTACCACTGACCTGCAACAAATGAGCATACAGTAACAGGTGTCTTCACAGTTCAAAGGATGCACAATTTCAAGATTAGTATGGTAAGTGTCTTTGTGTTCATATCACAGCAGCTAATCCACCCACATTCAAAGTCTAACTGTTTAAACTCTCAGCGAATCCATTAAAATATCTTCCCACTAAATTAGCTCCAAGAGTTTGGACTCATTTTCAGCAATCCAAGGTGGAAAACAGAAGGAGGAAAGTGACAGAAGGATCAAAGTGGCCATCAAAATTTTAAATTACAAATGAAAGAATTATGAGAATATTTATGTAAGGAAATGAATTCATCCTGAAAACTGGTACAAAAATGAGAGTTTTTGCCTTAAAATGAACATTGTATTTTGTCATGAGTAGTGAATAATTTTTTTTTCCAAAAACAAGCATTTATTTCTTAAAGCTATTTGAGACATTTCTAAAAATTCCTTAGGGAAATTTTGCTAATCACACATTGCGGTGATTCTCCTCTTCTAATAAATAGCCTGATTCAGTGTCATGTCTAATACAGTGAAAATTACAGTTATGGGCACATACTGATTAGGAAAGTTCTTTGCTTGCTACTTAGATCATACAGTTAAGAAATTCATCATTCAGTTGAATCTATCACTACATAAGTAAAGTGACAAGGCAATAAAAGTTCTCAAAAGTAGGAAACAGATGTTACCAAGGGGGAAATGGGGAAAATGGAGTTATTCAGCTGGGAAGAGAGGAGGGAAGGACCTACAAGGTACCATAAGGATAAAGGAGAACAAGGAACTCAAGAGAAGAGGGATAATAGGAGATAAGTATTATCAAGGGGAAAATGGGGGTATATTAACTGGGTAGGGAGTAGGGGTGTTAGACAAGGAGAGAGAGAGAAGAGATAAATAAAGCCTAGGTAAGGTGGTATGAAAAAACCGAAGAAAATTCATTAACTCAAAAAAAAAAAAAACATGCTGGCAAATACACATATAATATCTGAACATAAGTTCATGTATGTACTTCAAGGCTGTATAACAAGAAACACAGTCCCAGGCAGAAGAGTTGTTGGCCGGGGTAATCCAAGTGACTCCCACAATTACACAGGCTATTGCCACAGCCCTTCCTTACCTCCCATAACTTGAAGGAAGAGCAAGACATACTTCTGACATAGGACTTTAAGCAATAGATTTGAACTGACTTGGACGCCTCCTACCTGAAGACTAACTCTCATAGTTCTAGAGGATACTATACAAGCTGATAAGGAAGAATATCAATCAATGGTCCAACCCCAGCTTTAAAGCCTAATAACCAGAACAATGACCAGCACAACAAACTATAGCAGTGCAGCAGTGGCACTTTTATTTTGGGGACAGTCAACAACTAACTAATTGGGATTTCCTACTCAGTGGGAGGGAACTCATGGGTGGCACTGTAAACGTAGCACAATACACCTGGCTGACGAGGTCATAGATCCTAGAGAAAACCCTAGCTCTGTTATATCCCTAGAAAAATATAATTTCTTACTGTATGCTAAATATGGATCTTTATATCTATAGACAAGTGTATACCATTCACCACTCATCAAAGAAGCTGCTTTTTGCAATAGAGGCTACTACACAATTCTACAACTGGTCAAATACAGAGAATAAATATCTGAGAGATGCCCAGCCCTGTGTGACACACCTACAGTGGAACCTCTACACCTAAGGCTCATGAAACATAGTGGAATCAATGGTAGAGAGAATACTAATGTATTCCTCAACTCTCACCAGAAGCTTCCTCATGTCATCCATATCTGACAAGATGAAGAGAATAAGAGACTACAAAATGCATGTTCCAGGATAGGACTCCAATAATAAACCTCAGGGACTATTGTGGAAGAAGGGGTGGAAAGATTGTAAGAGCCAGGGTTGGTGCACAAACATAAGGAAACAGTCTTTTAGGCCTCTGGGATCTTGCTTATATGAACTTACACCAGAAAGATATCATATACAAGACCCATGCCAACTGATCAGACAAAAACCCAGCACAGAACTGGGGAAATGGGCAGCAAGCACCAACATTAGCTGAGAAACTATTGGAAACAGATTACCATTAGGTGAGAGAGAGGTGATCTTTAAGAGAGTGATGCTAGATAGGCTGACTAAACTCCAGTGGATGAACTTGCACTGAGGGACATCTGGGCATAAAAGCTTGACTGGATAGACCTTAACATATATAACAGAAAGCATGAAATCCATTGGGGTTCTACAGGGGTACAGATGGTGGAGGGGGTCTAAATATGATTAAGATTTATTGTGTGAAATGTACAAAATTTAATAAAAATATACATTGAAATGTGTATTCTGTTGTGTGATAATAACTGACATTCAATACAAATGAATCATTCAGAGAAGAGCAGAACCATTCTTCTGGAAGGGAGACTAGGTCTTACAGAAGCAGTTCTGCAGATGTTTATGTAATATTTTAAAGCATAAATACAAATTTTGCAAGCATACAGTGGA
Source organism: Nannospalax galili (assembly GCF_000622305.1). Taxonomy (NCBI): domain Eukaryota; kingdom Metazoa; phylum Chordata; class Mammalia; order Rodentia; family Spalacidae; genus Nannospalax; species Nannospalax galili. The sequence goes on from NW_008340588.1 coordinate 1,885,356, forward strand.
AAGAATACTTCATGAATTCCTATAATCATGGTTCATATTACTTGACTCTGGCATTTTTAAAACCACAAAGTATTGTACCTAAAAAAATTCTTTAAACAAAGATGTTCTAAGGTGTTTCTCTTGCTGCTTGCTCTCATACTTGTGTCTAGAATATAAAACTTGCCCATTATTCTTACTGTATCTAGTCCCACGTAACATTTTGCTGCTTTTTCTGAGCATTATGGATTTGAGTATTTCTATGTGTTGGACACCAAGTTCTAAATGACAGCTTCTTCCCTGCTATCATTTGTATTGATTACAGAAAGTTCTTGTCAAACACCTGGCACCAAAGACTCAATACTCAGTAGATAGTGCATCTCATGGTGTAGATATTCAAAGGTGATTTGAAAAAAAGTGGTACACCAAAGAGGTTGCATTTGATTCCCTGAAAATATTTGTCTTGTGGTTTAGTGAGATGACTCAGTAGGTAAAAGTGCTTTATGTACAAGCAACAAACATGAGTTCAATCCCCAGAACCCATCTAAGTAGAAAGGAGAGAATGGGCACCACAGAGCTGTTCTCTGACTTCCACATGTATACTCTAGCAGATGTGTGCCCACATACACATATCACACACACACACACAATAATAGCTCTGCTTCCTTGGGCCTGCAGGACCGGCAGGCCTCTCTCAGACCCACAGGTTTCTCTCTCCAGGGTAAGTCAATTGGGCCCTCCGTGCCTTGACTCCCCCAGCCTCACTCACCCTCCCATCTCCCCCTGCAGTCTCTTCTCCTAGCCTGGGTCCTGTCCCATTCATTTTCTTGATGCCCCAGACACCTGGGGAACCACCACTGCTTCTTCCTGATCCTCTGAATCCAGAGCAACTCAGTTCCTTCCCAGGTCCCCAGGAGCACTGCTTCTGGGCCTGGCCCCACCCTCACCTCCCTCTGTTTCCCTGGGCCTGCAGGATGCACAGGCCTCTCTCTGACCTGCAGGTCTCTCTCTCCAGGGTACATAGTGCCCTCCGTGCCTTGATTCCCCCAGTCTCACTCACCCTTCCATCTCCCCGACCGGTCTCTCCTCCTAGCCTGGCTCCTGTCCCATTCCCCTGTCTTGGCGCCCCAGACACCTGAGGAGCCACCACTGCTTCCTAATCCTGTGCATCCAGAGCAACTCAGTTCCTCCTCAGGTCCCCAGAGGATCTCTGGGCCTGGCCACATCCTCACCTCCCTCTGCCTCCCTGGGTCTGCACAACCCACCAGCCTCTTTCCTAGACAGGGGCTGACCTTTCCTCTTCCTGGTCCTTTGCATCCATACCAACCCAGGTCCTCAGTGCAGTCCCCAGGGGCTATTGGAGCTGCCTCCCACCCCTATCTTCCTTTGCATCTCTGGGTGGCATGGCCACCAGCCACCTTAGACCAGCATCTTTCCTGGGCCTGGCTTCCAGGCCAGTCCAACCACAAATTCCTGAGGTCAAAATCTATCCTGGAGGGATCCAGACCTTAAAAGAAAGCCTGAGAGCATCTGATCCTCATCTGACTTGGGCCTCTGTGGGAACTCCTGAAGACAAATGCAATCTGGCCATTCTAATAAAATCAAAAGAGAGAACTGGAAGCTTAGAGGAACCTGCCTTTCAGGCCCAAAAAGTAAACCACAAAGACACATAAGGTTCACAAAACTTGAAGGCTTGAGTCTCAAACAAGAATCAGAAACTACAAAAGAAATTCACATGTCAAAATCACAGAGGAAAAATAATAATGTGAAAAACCAAAATATCATATTGCAACCAAATACCAATAGTCCTCTAGAGGAGTACAATGAGAAACCCCTAGAGATAATGCAGGACATGGAACTCAAAAGAACAATTATAAACATGATAAAAGAATTCAGTGAATTTAAAGAACACACAAACAAAGAAATCAAAGAACTAAAGGAAGACAGAGATAAACATCTGAATGAATTCAGAAAAGAGTTAGAAATAGGAAGAGTACTCAGGCTGAAATGAAGAAGGAAGTGAAACACTCAGTAAGCCAATTAGAAATGACAGGAGAAAGCCTCACCAATAGGATGAATGAAATGGAAAACAGATGATCAAGACTGGAAGATAAAGTGGATGAACTAGACCACTCAAGCAAACATTATGAAAAATTTAAGAAATCACAAGAATGGAATATGCAGGAATTGTGTGACATGATAAGAAGACAAACTCATGAATCATAGGCATACAGGAAGGAGAAGGATCCCAAGATAATGGCATGAACCAGATCTTCAACACAATCATGGAAGAAAATTTCCCAAAATTTTAAAAAAATATACCCATACAATTACAAGAAGCATATAGAGCACCAAACAGGCAGGACCAGAAAAGAAACTCTCCATGGCACATCACAGTAAAAACACTAAACATAAAAAATAAAAAGACAATACTGAAAGGAGCAAAAGAGAAACAACAAGTCACATATAAAGGAAAACCCATTAGGATTACAGCTGATATTTCATTGCAAACTATGAAATCCAGAAGACCCTGGACCAAAGTATTCCCAGTTTTAAATGACCACAGATGCCAACCCAGACTCCTCTACCCAGCCAAAATGTCTATTATAGTCGAAGGGGAAAGAAAAATCTTCCATGACATAAATAGGCTGAAGGAATTCATGTCCATAAAACCAGCCCTTCAGAGAGTTCTGGAGGCAACACAAAGAGCTGAAGAAAGAATGACTATACCCAAGGAGTTGTGGAAAGAAATTCAATGAAGATATAACTGTGGAAAAGTACAGCTACATCACGAATGAAAACAGAAATAAAAATGACAGGATTCAATACTCATCTTTCATTAACAACTTTAAGTATTAATGGAATGAACCCCCCAGTGAAAAGACATAGACTAGGTGAATGGGTTTAGAAACAAAACCCATCTTTTTGTTGTCTGCAAGAAACCCATCTCACTTTCAAAGACTGGCACTACCTTAAGGTAGAAGGATGGAAAAAAATATCCCAAGCAAATGGTACTAAGTAAAAAAAAAAGAAAATAGACTTTAAACTGAAACTAACCAGAAAAGACAAAGAGGGCTATTTGATTTTGATCAAAGGAACAATCAATCAAGAAGATATTACAATCATGAACATGTATTCACCAAACTCTGGTGCACCCAACCTCATAAAACCAATATTACAGGACTTTAAGACCCAGATTAATTCCAACTCATGAATAGGAGGGGACTTCAATACCCCGCTGTCTGCATTAGATAGATCAACAGGGCAAAAAGAGTTAACAGAGAGACATCTGAATTAAATAATACCATATATCAAATGGACTTAACAGACATCTACCAAGTATTCCACCCAAGTACCAAAGAACATACTTTTTACTCAGTGCCCCATGGAACCTTCTCCAAAATCGACCATATCATGGGGCATAAAACAAGCCTCAAGAAATACAAAAAGATTGAAATAATTCCATGCATTCTATCAACCCACAGGGCAATAAAGCTTACAATCAACATTGGAAGAAGCCCTAATCACCACATGAACACATGGATATTAAACAACACACTAATGAATGATGAATGAGTCAAAAGAGAAATTAAGAAAGAAATAAAAGTATTCCTGGAATTAAATGAAAAGGACAACACAACACAACAAAACCTCTGGGACACACTGAAAACAGTCCTTAGAGGGAAGTAGATAGCTCTAAGAAGTTTATAGCTCTAAGTGCCTACATTAAAAAAATCGGAAAGAACACAAATAAATGACTTAACATTGCAACTCAAAACAGTTGAAAAGACAACAGCAAATGAAACCAAACCCAGCAGACAAGAAGAAATAACAGAAATCAGGGCAGAAATTAATGAAATTGAAACAAAGAAAACTATACAAAGAATCAATGAATCCAAGAGCTGGTTCTTTGAAAAGATAAAGAAGATTGACAGACTGCTAACCCAGTTAACCAAAAGAAAGAGAACCTCCAAATCAACAAAATCAGAGAAGAAGCAACGAACACCAGAAAGATACAAAACATTATAAGGGAATACTTTAAAAACTTATATGCTACTAAATTTGAAAACCTGAAAGAAATGGATATCTAAAGGCATGGGAACCACCAAAACTAAACGAAGAAGAGATTAACCGCTTAAACAGACCCATAACACAAAAGAAAATGAAACAGTTATACAAAACCTCCCAACTAAAAAAAGCCCAGGACCAGATGG